>NC_069503.1:920430007-920620007 GCF_027579735.1 Bombina bombina
TCTCTCCAACCCTCTCTTTTGCGCTCTTCCCCCCTCTCTTTTGCGCTCCTCCCCCCTCTCTTTTGCGCTCTCTCCCCCTCTTTTGCGCTCTCTCATCCCCCCTCTCTTTTGCGCTCTCTCCCCCTCTCTTTTGCTGTCTCTCTCCCCCCTCTCTTTTGCGCTCTCTCTCTCCCCCCTCTCTTTTGCACTCTCTCCCCCCTCTCTTTTGCGCTCTCTCTCTCCCCCTCTCTTTTGCGCTCTCTCTCCCCCCTCTCTTTTGCGCTCTCTCTCCCCCCTCTCTTTTGCGCTCTCTCTCTCCACCTCTCTTTTGCGCTCTCTCTCTCCCCCTCTCTTTTGCGCTCTCTCTCCCCCACTTTTTTGCGCTCTCTCCCCCATCTCTTTTGCGCTCTCTCTCCCCTCTCTTTTGCGCTCTCTCTCCCCTCTCTTTTGCGCCCTCTCCCACCCTTTCTTTTGCGCTCTCTCCCCCCTCTCTTTTGTGCTCTCCCTCCCCTCTCTTTTGCGCTCTCTCCCACCCTTTCTTTTGCACTCTCTCCCCCCTCTCTTTTGTGCTCTCTCCCCCCCTCTCTTTTGTGCTCTCTTCCCCCCTCTCTTTTGCGTTCTCCCCCCCTCTCTTTTGCACTCTCTCCTCCTCTCTTTTGCTCTCTCTCCCCCTCTCTTTTGCTGTCTCTATCACCCCTCTCTTTTGCTGTCTCTCCCCCCCCTCTCTTTTGCTGTCCCTCCCCTCCTCTCTTTTGCTGTCTCTCCCCCCTCTCTTTTGCTCTCTCTCCCCCTCTCTTTTGCGCTCTCTCCCACCCTTTCTTTTGCGCTCTCTCCCACCCTCTCTTTTGCGCTCTCTCTCCCCTCTCTTTTGCGCTCTCTCTCCCCTCTCTTTTGCGCTCTCTCTCCCCTCTCTTTTGCGCTCTCTCCCACCCTTTCTTTTGTACTCTCTCCCCCCTCTCTTTTGTGCTCTCTCTCCACTCTCTTTTGTGCTCTCTCTCTCCCCCTCTCTTTTGCGCGCTCTCTCTCCCCCTCTCTTTTGCGCGCTCTCTCTCCCCCTCTCTTTTGCGCTCTCTCTCCCCCCTCTCTTTTGCGCTCTCTCTCTCCCCCTCTCTTTTGCACTCTCTCTCTCCCCCTCTCTTTTGCGCTCTCTCTCTCCCCCCCCTCTCTTTTGCGCTCTCTCTCTCCCCCTCTCTTTTGCACTCTCTCTCTCTCCCTCTCTTTTGCGCTCTCTCTCTCCCCCTCTCTTTTGCGCTCTCTCTCCCCCTATTTTTTGCGCTCTCTCCCCCATCTCTTTTGCGCTCTCTCTCACCTGTCTTTTGCGCTCTCTCTCCCCTCTCTTTTGCGCCCTCTCCCACCCTTTCTTTTGCGCTCTCTTCCCCCCTCTCTTTTGCACTCTCTCTCCCCATCTCTCTTTTGCACTCTCTGCTCCTCTCTTTTGCTCTCTCTCCCCCTCTCTTTTGCTGTCTCTATCCCCCCTCTCTTTTGCTGTCTCTCCCCCCCTCTCTTTTGCACTCTCTCTCCCCATCTCTCTTTTGCACTCTCTGCTCCTCTCTTTTGCTCTCTCTCCCCCCTCTCTTTTGCTGTCTCTCCCCCCCTCTTTTTTGCTGTCTCTCCCCCCTCTCTTTTGCTCTCTCTCCCCCTCTCTTTTGCGCTCTCTCCCACCCTTTCTTTTGCGCTCTCTCCCACCCTCTCTTTTGCGCTCTCTCTCCCCTCTCTTTTGCGCTCTCTCTCCCCTCTCTTTTGCGATCTCTCCCACCCTTTCTTTTGCGCTCTCTCACACCCTTTCTTTTGCACTCTCTCCCCCCTCTCTTTTGTGCTCTCTCTCCCCTCTCTTTTGTGCTCTTTCTCCCCTCTCTTTTGCACTCTCTCCCACCTTTTCTTTTGCGCTCTCTCCCCCCCTCTCTTTTGTGCTCACTCTCCCCCTCTCTTTTGCGCTCTCTCACCCCCTCTCTTTTGCGCTCTCTCTCCATCCCTTTCTTTTGCACGCTCTCCTCACCCCTCTCTTTTGCGCACTCTCTCCAACCCTCTCTTTTGCGCTCCTCCCCCCTCTCTTTTGCGCTCTCTCCCCCCTCTTTTGCGCTCTCTCTCTCCCCTCTCTTTTGCGCTCTCTCTCTCCCCCTCTCTTTTGCGCTCTCTCTCTCCCCCTCTCTTTTGCGCTCTCTCCCCCCCTCTCTTTTGCGCTCTCTCTCTCCCCCTCTCTTTTGCACTCTCTCTCTCTCCCTCTCTTTTGCGCTCTCTCTCTCTCCCCCTCTCTTTCGCGCTCTCTCTCCCCCTATTTTTTGCGCTCTCTCCCCCATCTCTTTTGCGCTCTCTCTCACCTGTCTTTTGCGCTCTCTCTCCCCTCTCTTTTGCGCTCTCTCTCCCCTCTCTTTTGCAATCTCTCTCCCCTCTCTTTTACGCCCTCTCCCACCCTTTCTTTTGCGCTCTCTTCCCCCCTCTCTTTTGCACTCTCTCTCCCCATCTCTCTTTTGCACTCTCTGCTCCTCTCTTTTGCTCTCTCTCCCCCTCTCTTTTGCTGTCTCTATCCCCCCTCTCTTTTGCTGTCTCTCCCCCCCTCTCTTTTGCACTCTCTCTCCCCATCTCTCTTTTGCACTCTCTGCTCCTCTCTTTTGCTCTCTCTCCCCCCTCTCTTTTGCTGTCCCTCCCCCCCTCTTTTTTGCTGTCTCTCCCCCCTCTCTTTTGCTCTCTCCCCCCCTCTCTTTTGCTGTCTCTCCCCCCCTCTTTTTTGCTGTCTCTCCCCCCTCTCTTTTGCTCTCTCTCCCCCTCTCTTTTGCGCTCTCTCCCACCCTTTCTTTTGCGCTCTCTCCCACCCTTTCTTTTGCGCTCTCTTCCCCCCTCTCTTTTGCACTCTCTCTCCCCATCTCTCTTTTGCACTCTCTGCTCCTCTCTTTTGCTCTCTCTCCCCCTCTCTTTTGCTGTCTCTATCCCCCCTCTCTTTTGCTGTCTCTCCCCCCCTCTCTTTTGCACTCTCTCTCCCCATCTCTCTTTTGCACTCTCTGCTCCTCTCTTTTGCTCTCTCTCCCCCTCTCTTTTGCTGTCTCTATCCCCCCTCTCTTTTGCTGTCTCTCCCCCCCTCTCTTTTGCACTCTCTCTCCCCATCTCTCTTTTGCACTCTCTGCTCCTCTCTTTTGCTCTCTCTCCCCCCTCTCTTTTGCTGTCTCTCCCCCCCTCTTTTTTGCTGTCTCTCCCCCCTCTCTTTTGCTCTCTCCCCCCCTCTCTTTTGCTGTCTCTCCCCCCCTCTTTTTTGCTGTCTCTCCCCCCTCTCTTTTGCTCTCTCTCCCCCTCTCTTTTGCGCTCTCTCCCACCCTTTCTTTTGCGCTCTCTCCCACCCTTTCTTTTGCGCTCTCTTCCCCCCTCTCTTTTGCACTCTCTCTCCCCATCTCTCTTTTGCACTCTCTGCTCCTCTCTTTTGCTCTCTCTCCCCCTCTCTTTTGCTGTCTCTATCCCCCCTCTCTTTTGCTGTCTCTCCCCCCCTCTCTTTTGCACTCTCTCTCCCCATCTCTCTTTTGCACTCTCTGCTCCTCTCTTTTGCTCTCTCTCCCCCCTCTCTTTTGCTGTCTCTCCCCCCCTCTTTTTTGCTGTCTCTCCCCCCTCTCTTTTGCTCTCTCTCCCCTCTCTTTTGCGATCTCTCCCACCCTTTCTTTTGCGCTCTCTCACACCCTTTCTTTTGCACTCTCTCCCCCCTCTCTTTTGTGCTCTCTCTCCCCTCTCTTTTGTGCTCTCTCTCCCCTCTCTTTTGTGCTCTTTCTCCCCTCTCTTTTGCACTCTCTCCCACCTTTTCTTTTGCGCTCTCTCCCCCCCTCTCTTTTGTGCTCACTCTCCCCCTCTCTTTTGCGCTCTCTCACCCCCTCTCTTTTGCGCTCTCTCTCCATCCCTTTCTTTTGCGCGCTCTCCTCACCCCTCTCTTTTGCGCACTCTCTCCAACCCTCTCTTTTGCGCTCCTCCCCCCTCTCTTTTGCGCTCTCTCCCCCCTCTTTTGCGCTCTCTCTTCCCCCCTCTCTTTTGCGCTCTCTCCCCTCTCTTTTGTGCTCTCTCTCCCCTCTCTTTTGCGCTCTCTCCCACCTTTTCTTTTGCGCTCTCTCCCCCCCTCTTTTGTGCTCACTCTCCCCCTCTCTTTTGCGCTCTCTCACCCCCTATCTTTTGCGCTCTCTCTCCATCCCTCTCTTTTGCGCTCTCTCCCCACCCCTCTCTTTTGCGTTCTCCAACCCTCTCTTTTGCGCTCTTCCCCCCTCTCTTTTGCGCTCCTCCCCCTTCTCTTTTGTGCTCTCTACCCCTCTTTTGCGCTCTCTCTTCACCCCTCTCTTTTGCGCTCTCTCTCCCTCCCTCTCTTTTGCGCTCTCTCTCCCTCCCTCTCTTTTGCTGTCTCTCACCCCCCTCTCTTTTGCTGTCTCTCTCCCCCTCTCTCTTTTGCACTCTCCCCCCCCTCTCTTTTGCGCTCTCTCTCTCCCCCTCTCTTTTGCGCTCTCTCTCCCCCCTCTCTTTTGCGCTCTCTCTCACCCCTCTCTTTTGTGCTCTCTCTCTCCCCCTCTCTTTTGCACTCTCTCTCTCTCCCTCTCTTTTGCACTCTCTCTCTCCCCCTCTCTTTTGCACTCTCTCTCTCCCCCTCTCTTTTGCGCTCTCTCCCCCTCTCTTTTGCACTCTCTCTCCCCCTCTTTTTTGCGCTCTCTCCCGCATCTCTTTTGCGCTCTCTCTCCCCTGTCTTTTGCGCTCTCTCTCCCCTCTCTTTTGCGCCCTCTCCCACCCTTTCTTTTGCGCTCTCTCCCCCCTCTCCTTTGTGCTCTCTCTCCCCTCTCTTTTGTGCTCTCTCTCCCCTCTCTTTTGCGCTCTCTCCCACCTTTTCTTTTGCGCTCTCTCCCCCCCTCTTTTGTGCTCACTCTCCCCCTCTCTTTTGCGCTCTCTCCCCCCCTCTCTTTTGCGCTCTCTCTCCCCCCTCTCTTTTGCGCTCTCTCTCTCCCCCTCTCTTTTGCACTCTCTCTCTCCCCCTCTCTTTTGCACTCTCTCCCCCTCTTTTTTGTGCTCTCTCCCCCATCTCTTTTGTGCTCTCTCTCCCCTCTCTTTTGCGCTCTCTCCCCCCCTCTCTTTTGTGCTCTCTCTCCCCCCTCTCTTTTGCGCTCTCTCACCAACTCTCTTTTGTGCTCTCTCTCCACCCCTCTCTTTTGCGCTCTCTCCACCCCTCTCTTTTGCGCTCTCTCTCCACCCCTCTCTTTTGCGCTCTCTCCACCCCTCTCTTTTGCGCTCTTTCTCCACCCCTTTCTTTTGCGCTCTCTCTCCCCATCTCTTTTGCGCTCTTCCCCCCTCTCTTTTGCGCTCTTCCCCCCTCTCTTTTGCACTCTCTCTCTTCCCCCCTCTCTTTTGCGCTCTCTCTCCCCCCTCTCTTTTGCACTCTCTCCCCCTCTCTTTTGCTCTCTCTCCTCCTCTCTTTTGCTGTCTCTATCCCCCCTCTCTTTTGCTGTCTCTCCCCCCCTCTCTTTTGCTGTCTCTCCCCCCCCCTCTCTTTTGCGGTCTCTCCCCCTCTCTTTTGCGATTTTCCCCCCTCTCTTTTGCGCTCTCTCCCCCTCTTTTGCGCTCTCTCTTCCCCCCTCTCTTTTGCGCTCTCTCCCCCCTCTCTTTTGCGCTCTTCCCCCCCTTTCTTTTGCGCTCTTCCCCCCCTCTCTTTTGCTGTCTCTGTCCCCCTCTTTCTTTTGCTGTCTTTCTCCCCCCTCTCTTTTGCTGTCTCTCTCCCCTTCTCTCTTTTGCTGTCTCTCTCCCCCCTCTCTTTTGCTGTCTCTCTCCCCTTCTCTCTTTTGCTGTCTCTCTCCCCCCTCTCTTTTGCTGTCTCTCTCCCCCTGTCTCTTGCTGTCTCTCTCCCCCTCTCTCTCTCACCCCTCTCTATCTCTCTCCCCTCTCTCTATCTCTTTCCCATCTAACCTAACCTAACAGTTAGGGTTATGGTTAGGCTGGCGGTTTAGGGGTTAATAGGTTTATTTTAGTGGTAGTGATGTGGGAGGCCAGAGGTTTAGGAGTTAATAACTTTATTTAGTCGCAGCAATGTCAGGGAGCGGTGGAATAGGGGTTAATAAATGTATTATAGTGTGGGTGATGTTGGGGTGCAAGGGAATAGGGGTTAATAACTTTAGTATAGTGGCGGCGATATAGGGAGCGGCAGATTAGGTGTTAAAAACATTATGTAGGTGGCAGCGATATTGGGGGCAGCAGAATAGGGGTGCTTAGACTTGGGGTTTATGTTAGGGAGTTTAAACGTAACTTTTTTTTCCCAATAGACATCAATGGGACTGCGTTACGGAGCTTTTCATTCCGCGATTGCAGGTGTTAGGTTTTTTTCTAACACTCTCTCCCCATTGTGCACGAGCACGTCAAAGCAGCGCTTGTATTTTGTGCGGTATGGAGCTCAACGCAACCATATCGCACGCACAAGGCAGCTTTTTAAAAACTTGCAATGGCAGCACTATAGAGGGTGTTTTTTGTTTCGTTTGTTTCGCACCCTATATTGCGCAAAATTTGTAATCTAGGTGTATTTGAAGTACTTTGGAAGTATTATCCAGAGCTTCCCTGTTTGGTATAAAGCACGTCTGATCTGTAGATATGAGTGAAGGGAGGTATTTATTTAAACCTTACTAAAAAGGAGAGAGAAAAATATTAGAGAATACAATAATCCTCTAAAAAAGAAAAGGAATAAAAATGGCACACATATGAGGTGAATTCAACAATTTATTAAACTCATTTAGCATTTACAAAAGAAATTTGCCCAAACATGCCCTGCCATCTCAAAAATAGAGCAGAAACATACAACCACACCACTATATACAAATTAAAACCAGAACTACATCTCATATAAATATAATACAAGCCTGTATCATTAAATCACACAATTGGTACCATTTCCTGTATCGGATAGCTATAAAATCCAAAACAGGTAGAGCTCTAGTATATCACTTATAGATGTAGAGGTAAAGTAACACCACAGAGCTGCATAATAATAATAATAACCTGTGATCACAGAGTAAATGTATACAGTTTGAAACAAGACAGAGAAACATATACATATACATGAGCGAGCAAGCAAGCAAATATAAAGTTCATGCAATGCTAACAAAAGTTCATTCATCTCCCCCCTATGATGAATGTAGAAATGGGAGGGGTCAGCCTCCAAAAATCACCTGATTGGACAGGCCGTGCTGTTAGCAAGACAAAGCAAAAAAGATATACTTTTAAGGAGATGATTGCAACTTTTAGGCGTATGTGGGATACAAATCTGATCTTACCATAGATGTACCAAGCAGGCCATTCTGCTACACCATGTGTTCACACAAATAATAAACAACGCCTCATGCTGGATATTTCGTTTGCAAATGCAGAAATCTTTGTAATGGATATTATATACCCGTTCTTACCAAGAAATGTACCTTAGGCAGCAAATTGCATAGTGAGCATACACAAAGTACCAAACTTTATATAGCAAGCTATCAGTTCTACTCCACTTTATATTTACACAGATAATAAACAACGCCTCACGCTGGATATTTCGCTTGCAAATGCAGAAATCTTCGTAATGGATATTATATACCCGTTCTTACCAAGAGATGTACCTTAGGCAGCCAATTGCATAGTGAGCATACACAAAGTATACAGGTGATCTTACCACAGATGTACCAAACTTTATTTAGCAAGCTATCAGTTCTACTCCACTTTATATTCACACAGGTAGTGAGCCACGCCTCACACTTAGTACTTTGTATGCTTTCTTACCAAGATGTACCAATAATGTGCTATAAAAGCAATAATCCACATCAAAGATTGTATTTTCTTGAATGCATAGGGTATAGCATAGGTCTTACCGTAGATGCACCATTCATCCTATGTCATGCATACAGCATTCACCACTCTGAGCTCAGTGCATCTGGTCTCTCCACAGGTGCATCCAATCAGCAGGATAACACCTCTAGACCTGCAAATCACAAACTGTGCAATCTTAC
Organism: Bombina bombina; assembly: GCF_027579735.1. Taxonomy (NCBI): domain Eukaryota; kingdom Metazoa; phylum Chordata; class Amphibia; order Anura; family Bombinatoridae; genus Bombina; species Bombina bombina. Next base: position 920,437,960 of record NC_069503.1, read on the forward strand.
CACAGATGTACCATTTGGAGCACAGCAGTGTATCAGCTTTGTTAATTTAATGCAGAGTTGCTCACACTGTTACAGACAAATGATAACAGGTAGTAAAGAATGAGAGTAGTTCATACATAGAATATCATGAAGTATAGTCGACTCTTCTCCATGATAAAACACACACACAAGTGCCAACGCACGTTTTACCCCCACAATAACGTGTTTCAGGGACTCATCAGGGCATACCTTTCAATCATAGGACCTCCTCCTTATAAAGCACCTGATGGTATCCAATTGGCCAGCAAAAATGTGCTATTTTGTATTTGCTTAAAGGGGCAGGTCAATCAACTAGATTAATACAAACATATTTTTTGCCCTTTCTCCAAAACAAACTTATATGTATATACAGATTTCACTTATTGGAGTACTACAAAATAGCCATTCACATAGAATTCCTTAAGGAACAGCCACAATGTACTCCAATGATTTAGGTTTTACATTTCCACTCACTCACCATGACGTTCACAAAACCGGACAACCTGCTAAACTTATCTATAGCTTAATATGCTTAAACTCTATTTAGCACCTCACAATTTGCTTATATTTTTTACATATTTTTCCATATTTCTTTTTTACTCTTTATCCTTCAACAAAGGACACATGAGTTTCGATATATACCTTTCTAATCATACGCTCAAGACATATTTATCTATAACCTAGTATGTCTAAACGCATCCTACCATCAAACAAATTAATTTTCAAGACCCTAATTGTTGTCCTTCAACAAAGGACAACAAGTATCAATATACTAAGAACTGTACAAAAAAACTTGCAGACTTCAGTTTATCATTTAGACCTACAGAGAATATGCTTAAACTCTATTTAGCATCTCACATTTTTTTATTTTATATATCCTTTCACTCTTTCATTTCCAAAAACCTTTGCTCATTATCCTTCAACAAAGGAAAAATAAGTATCAAAACTTATCTTTCTAATCATGCGCTAAGATATATTTATCTGTAGCCTAGTATGTCTAAATGTTTCCTAACATCTTACAATTCATTTTCAGGACCCTACTTATCGCCCTTCAACAAAGGATAAATATTTATCAATATATTTAGAATTTTACAAAAAACTTGCAAACTCCAGTTTATCATTTAGGCCTACAGGGATTCTAGTACCTAATCTATATATCCACTTGGCCTCTTTTTGGAGAAGAATTCTATCATTATCGCCTCCACGTCCATTAGTAATCCCTTTATCAATCACAATAAATTTGAGAGACTCCACTTCACCATTGTGCACAGAATTGAAATGTTTCGATACGTTAGTATCTCTAGCATACAAGATATCATCACGGTGTTCCTGAACCCGGTCCTTTAATTACCTCTTCGTTTTACCTACATAATAGACCGGGCAGGAACACCGCAGAAGATAGATAACCCCTTCAGATTTACAATTAAAGAAAAATCGTATAGCAAAGACTTTTTGAGAAAAAAACGAAAACTGCTTTGTACTGTCCATATGGACACAGTACACACAGTGTCCACAAGGGAAACTGCCTTTTATCCCTCTGTTTTTCATCAGCCAATCTGAATTTGAGGGTCCCCTCACAAACTGACTCCTGACAAGTCTATCCTTCAGATTAGGAGCCTTCCTAGCAACCATTTGTGGATACTCTCCTACAACCTTTTTAATTCTGTCATCCAGACACAGAATCTGCCAGTTCCTCTTCATTATATTTTTAATTTCTTCCCATTGGTCATTATATTTTGTAATAAACCTGATTTGATTACTTTCACTTTTTCTCTTTTGATCATACAGAAGTCTATCTCTTGGTACATTTCTGGCCTTCCATAATGCTTTCTTTATGCATTTATTTGAATAGCCCCTTTTAAGGAACCTTTCTTTCATAAGAGAAGCATGGTAATCAAACTTTGTTAATGAGGAACAATTCCTCCTCAGACGGAGGAATTGGCCATATGGGATTCCCCTCTTCAGATGTTCTTGATGGTTGCTACTGGCATACAATATGTTGTTAGTAGCATTTCTCTTTCTAAAATTCTCTGTCACAATAACATTACCCTCTTTTTTAAGGGTTAAGTCCAGAAAAGTTAACTCTCTTTCGCTTATCTTTGAGGAAAGGAAAATATTTTTATCATTATTATTTAGGATTGCCAAAAATTCTTCAAACTCAGATTTGGTACCATCCCACAGGACAAGTACATTGTCCACATATCTGATCCACAGTGACACCCTTTCATCAAAGGTGCCACTGAGGGTCTCGAATATATCAAATATTTCCCAAGCCCCCAAATGCAGACACGCATACGTGGGGGCTCAAACCGCCCCCATCGCTGTTCCCCTTATCTGACGGTAAATGGTTGCTAGGAAGTCTCCTAATCTGAAGGATAGACTTGTCAGGAGTCAGTTTGTGAGGGGACCCTCAAATTCAGATTGGCTGAGGAAAAACAGAGGGATAAAAGGCAGTTTCCCTTGTGGACACTGTGTGTACTGTGTCCATATGGAAAGTACAAAGCAGTTTTCGTTTTTTTCTCAAAAAGTCTTTGATATACGATTTTTCTTTAATTGTAAATCTGAAGGGGTTATATATCTTCTGCGGTGTTCTTGCCCGGTCTATTATGTAGGTAAAACGAAAAGGGTATTAAAGGACCGGGTTCAGGAACACCGTGATGATATCTTGTATGCTAGAGATACTAACGTATCGAAACATTTCAATTCTGTGCACAATGGTGAAGTGGAGTCTCTCAAATTTATTGTGATTGTTAAAGGGATTACTAATGGACGTGGAGGCGATAATGATAGAATTCTTCTCCAAAAAGAGGCCAAGTGGATATATAGATTAGGTACTAGAATCCCTGTAGGCCTAAATGATAAATTGGACTTTGCAAGTTTTTTGTAAAATTCTAAATATATTGATACCCATTTATCCTTTGTTGAAGGACGATAAGTAGGGTCTTGAAAATGAATTGTGAGATGTTAGGAAACATTTAGACATACTAGGCTACAGATAAATATATCTTAGTGCATGATTAGACAGATATGTTTTGATACTTATTTTTCCTTTGTTGAAGGATAATGAGCAAAGGTTTTTGGAAATGAAAGAGTGAAAGAATATATAAAATAAAAAAATGTGAGATGCTAAATAGAGTTTAAGCATATTCCCTGTAGGCCTAAATGATAAATTGAAGTCTGCAAGTTTTTTTGTACAGTTCTTAGTATATTGATACTTGTTGTCCTTTGTTGAAGGACAACAATTAGGGTCCTGAAAATGAATTGTGAGATGGTAGGATGCGTTTATACATACTAGGTTATAGATAAATATGTCTTGAGCGCATGATTAGAAAGGTATATATCGAAACTTATGTGTCCTTTGTTGAAGGATAAAGAGTAAAAAAGAAATATGGAAAAATATGTAAAAAATATAAGCAAATTGTGAGGTGCTAAATAGAGTTTAAGAATATTAAGCTATAAATAAGTTTAGCAGGTTGTCCGGTTTTGTGAACGTCATGGTGAGTGAGTGGAAATGTAAAACCTAAATCATTGGAGTACATTGTGGCTGTTCCTTAAGGAATTCTATGTGAATATAAGTTTGTTTTGGAGAAAGGGCAAGAATGTTTGTATTAATCTGGTTGATTGACCTGCCCCTTTAAGAAAATAAGAAATAGCACATTTTTGCTTGCCAATTGGATACCACCAGGTGCTTTATAAGGAGGAGGTCCTATGATTGAAAGGTATGCCCTGATGAGCCCCTGAAACACGTTATTGTGGGGGTGAAACGTGCGTTGTCCTCTGAAACACGTTACTGTGGGGGTGAAATGTGCGTTGGCACTTGTGTGTGTTTTATCATGGAGAAGAGTCGACTATACTTCATGATATTCTATGTATGAACTCTCATTCTTTACTACCTGTTATCATTTGTCTGTAACAGTGTGAGCAACTCTGCATTAAAGTAACAAAGCTGATACACTGCTGTGCTCCAAATGGTACATCTGTGGTAAGATTGCACAGTTTGTGATTTGCAGGTCTAGAGGTGTTATCCTGCTGATTGGATGCACCTGTGGAGAGACCAGATGCACTGAGCTCAGAGTGGTGAATGCTGTATGCATGACATAGGATGAATGGTGCATCTACGGTAAGACCTATGCTATACCCTATGCATTCAAGAAAATACAATCTTTGATGTGGATTATTGCTTTTATAGCACATTATTGGTACATCTTGGTAAGAAAGCATACAAAGTACTAAGTGTGAGGCGTGGCTCACTACCTGTGTAAATATAAAGTGGAGTGGAACTGATAGCTTGCTAAATAAAGTTTGGTACATCTGTGGTAAGATCACCTGTATACTTTGTGTATGCTCACTATGCAATTGGCTGCCTAAGGTACATCTCTTGGTAAGAACGGGTATATAATATCCATTACGAAGATTTCTGCATTTGCAAGCGAAATATCCAGCGTGAGGCGTTGTTTATTATCTGTGTGAACACATGGTGTAGCAGAATGGCCTGCTTGGTACATCTATGGTAAGATCAGATTTGTATCCCACATATGCCTAAAAGTTGCAATCATCTCCTTAAAAGTATATCTTTTGATTCAAACGGATACATTGCATTCAATAGGAAGATTGCTTTGTCTTGCTAACAGCACGGCCTGTCCAATCAGGTGATTCTTGGAGGCTGACCCCTCCCATTTCTACATTCATCATAGGGAGGAGGTGAATGAACTTTTGTTAGCATTGCATGAACTTTTATATTTGCTTGCTTGCTCATGTATATGTATATGTTTCTCTGTCTTGTTCCAAACTGTATACATTTACTCTGTGATCACAGGTTATTATAAATTGGATTTATAAGTGGATTATTTCATCTGTACTGTATCCTGCCGTTTGTTTAAGCAAGGCTATGTATGCCTGTAATGCTAGATACAATTCATTTGATGTTTTATTACCTGTACTTTGCTATATGCGACTGATATAGAATATACATATATATATATATATATATATATATATATATATATATATATATATATATATATATATATATATATATATATATATATACAGGGAGTGCAGAATTATTAGGCAAGTTGTATTTTTGAGGATTCATTGTATTATTGAACAACAACCATGTTCTCAATGAACCCAAAAAACTCATTAATATCAAAGCTGAAAAGTTTTGGAAGTAGTTTTTAGTTTGTTTTTAGTTATAGCTATTTTAGGGGGATATCTGTGTGTGCAGGTGACTATTACTGTGCATAATTATTAGGCAACTTAACAAAAAACAAATATATACCCATTTCAATTATTTATTTTTACCAGTGAAACCAATATAACATCTCAACATTCACAAATATACATTTCTGACATTCAAAAACAAATCAGTGACCTATATAGCCACCTTTCTTTGCAAGGACACTCAAAAGCCTGCCATCCATGGATTCTGTCAGTGTTTTGATCTGTTCACCATCAACATTGCATGCAGCAGCAACCACAGCCTCCCAGACACTGTTCAGAGAGGTGTACTGTTTTCCCTCCTTGTAAATCTCACATTTGATGATGGACCACAGGTTCTCAATGGGGTTCAGATCAGGTGAACAAGGAGGCCATGTCATTAGATTTTCTTCTTTTATACCCTTTCTTGCCAGCCACACTTTGTAGTACTTGGACGCGTGTGATGGAGCATTGTCCTGCATGAAAATCATGTTTTTCTTGAAGGATGCAGACTTCTTCCTGTACCACTGCTTGAAGAAGGTGTCTTCCAGAAACTGGCAGTAGGACTGGGAGTTGAGCTTGACTCCATCCTCAACCCGAAAAGGCCCCACAAGCTCATCTTTGATGATACCAACCCAAACCAGTACTCCACCTCCACCTTGCTGGCGTCTGAGTCGGACTGGAGCTCTCTGCCCTTTACCAATCCAGCCACGGGCCCATCCATCTGGCCCATCAAGACTCACTCTCATTTCATCAGTCCATAAAACCTTAGAAAAATCAGTCTTGAGATATTTCTTGGCCCAGTCTTGACGTTTCAGCTTGTGTGTCTTGTTCAGTGGTGGTTGTCTTTCAGCCTTTCTTACCTTGGCCATGTCTCTGAGTATTGCAAACCTTGTGCTTTTGGGCACTCCAGTGATGTTGCAGCTCTGAAATATGGCCAAACTGGTGGCAAGTGGCATCTTGGCAGCAGCACGCTTGACTTTTCTCAGTTCATGGGCAGTTATTTTGCGCCTTGGTTTTTCCACACGCTTCTTGCGACCCTGTTGACTATTTTGAATGAAACGCTTGATTGTTCGATGATCACGCTTCAGAAGCTTTGCAATTTTAAGAGTGCTGCATCCCTCTGCAAGATATCTCACTATTTTTTACTTTTCTGAGCCTGTCAAGTCCTTCTTTTGACCCATTTTGCCAAAGGAAAGGAAGTTGCCTAATAATTATGCACACCTGATATAGGGTGTTGATGTCATTAGACCACACCCCTTCTCATTACAGAGATGCACATCACCTAATATGCTTAATTGGTAGTAGGCTTTCAAGCCTATACAGCTTGGAGTAAGACAACATGCATAAAGAGGATGATGTGGTCAAAATACTCATTTGCCTAATAATTCTGCACTCCCTGTATATACGTTGATTGGAGTAGCCGTGTTAGTCCAGAGATTTAGAAATCAAAATAACAAGAGTATTGCATTGAGCAATGATACTTTTTTATTGGACTAACTATACATTTATAAGTTGACAAGCTTTCGGAAGAGTTCCAGAGTTCCTTCCTTTATCAAGTCTAAAGCAATACTGACCAATTAAATGGAATTTACAGATTGTATCTTAAAACACAGAATAGCTAAGAAAACAGTGCAGGGAGAGGAGGAGGTGTCGTAAAAATCATGAGGGGGGCTTAGGTAACAGGCAGACAGTGTTCAGTGTAGGAGAACAGACAGGGGAAATATATAGCTTTACATAGAGCATATACTGACATAAAGTTATATATCAACATTAAATCAAGGCATGGACACTCTGACTGAGCAAATATCGGGCCTAGTGGAGAATATTCTTAAGCCTTTAGTTATTTACACCACTAGCTTTATAAAAGACACCACTGATTTTCTTAACAAAATCAGCCAGATAACAGAATTGCCAGAGGATACTATACTTGTGACAATGGATGTGGAATCCCTGTACAGCAATATTCCACATAAAGATTGTATTGATGCTTGCTTAAACTTTCTTTCCTCCCAAAGCCCTAACCAGACATATAGTACTTTAACAGTCAGTAAACTTACAGAATTTATACTTACTCACAATTATTTCATCTTCAACCACTCCATCTACTTACAAACCATGGGAACAGCCATGGGCACCAAAATGGCACCACAGTACGCAAACCTCTTCATGGCTGACTTAGAACAGAGATTCCTAGCCACTCACCCTCACAAACCCTTCAAATACTTTCGCTACATCGATGATATTTTCATCATATGGACAGAAGGAGAAAAAAACCTTGAACATTTTCATAAATCATTTAATCTATTTCATGCATCAATCAAGCTTAAAATGAACTTTTCTAGAGACTGTGTCAGCTTCCTGGATACAACAATATCCATCACAAATGGCAAACTGCACTCATCTGTATACAGGAAACCAACAGATAGATGCAGCAACCTCCACAGCTGCAGCTCCCACCCCAATCACATTAAAAATTCCATAATCTACAGTCAGGCTACAAGATACCACAGAATTTGCTCAGATACCAAGGACCGTGACAAACACCTCATCACACTGTCCCAATCATTCAGAGAAAAAGGTTACAAAACAAGGATTATAAATAAAAAAATTAACTCTGCCCTCAATACTCCACGTGAACACTTACTACAATACAGGGAGAAGAAAAACATATCACGTATCCCACTAGTAGTCAAATACAACCCTGCTGTGGAAGTGATACGAAAAATCATAAAAGACTTACAGCCACTACTCTAAGAGGATCCCACACTCAAAAAAATCTTTCCAAAACCCCCAATCCTGGCATACAGACAACCACCTAACCTAAAGCAGAAACTGGTACATAGGAAGCTACCCCTTGAGAAAAGAACACTCAGGGGCCTAGTTATCAAGCCGTCAACCTCAAATACGCTGGAATTCCGCAGCGTATTTGTGGCGAGGCTGATTCGCCTTAGTTATCAAAGGCTTCAGACCGGCAAAAGTAGAATTTTGTGACGTAAACTTCGATCCGCCGGACTCCGTCCGACACAGATCGATTCTTACGTCACTCAAGATGTTCCGCACACAAGTGCGGCACAATCTGACTACTTTTGCTAGTTATCAAAAAACTAGCAGGTACGCTCGGCACTTTTACGGCCCAGCGTACCTGGTTTTCAAACCGCCAGCCTGGAGGCGGCGGATCCCATAGGAATCAATGGGAGTCTGACCATAGCGAAAGTACAAGTTCGCTGCTGCCAGACATCCCATTGATTTCTATGGGAGCTGTCTACACCTAACACCCTAACACGTACCCCGAGTCTAAACACCACTAATCTGCCCCCCTACACCGCCGCAACTAAATAAATGTATTACCCCCTAAACCGCCGCTCCCGGAGCCCACCGCAAGCTACTCTATCCCTATTAACCCCTAAACCGCCGCTCCCGGAGCCCACCGCAACTATAATAAATGTCTTAACCCCTAAACCGCCGCTCCCAGAGCCCACCGCCACCTACATTATACCTATTAACCCCTATCCTGCCCCCCACTACACCGCCGCCACTGTAATACATTTATTAACCCCTAAACCTAAGTCTAACACTAACCCTAACACCCCCTAACTTAAATATTAATTAAATACATCTAAATCATATTTATATTATTAACAAACCGCTAGATTTGGAGTTTTGTCGGTAACGACCCGAAAAACTAATGCCGGCTTTTTTCTGGCCGCACCATAAAAATAACTCTGGTATTGAGAGTCCACAGAATGGCTGCGTTAGGCTCCAAAAAAGGAGCATAGAGCATATTTAACGCAGCTTCAACTCTCGATACCAGAGTTGCTTACGCAAGCGGCCAGCCTCAAAAACATGGTCGTGTACGATTCCCCCATAGAAAACAATGGGGCTGTTTGAGCTGAAAAAAACCAAACACCTGCAAAAAAGCCGCGTTCAGCTCCTAACGCAGCCCCATTGTTTGCTATGTGGTAACCCTTCCTACGTCTGCACTTAACACTCTAACATGTATCCCGAGTCTAAACACCCCTAACCTTACACTTATTAACCCCTAATCTGCCGCCCCCGCTATCGCTGACCCCTGCATATTATTATTAACCCCTAATCTGCCGCTCCGTAAACCGCCGCTACTTACATTATCCCTATGTACCCCTAATCTGCTTCCCTAACATCGCCGACCCCTATATTATATTTACTAACCCCTAATCTGCCCCCCACAACGTCGCCTCCACCTGCCTACACTTATTAACCCCTTATCTGCCGAGCGGACCTGAGTGCTACTATAATAAAGTTATTAACCCCTAATCCGCCTCACTAACCCTATAATAAATAGTATTAACCCCTAATCTGCCCTCCCTAACATCGCCGACACCTAACTTCAATTATTAACCCCTAATCTGCCGACTGGAGCTCACCGCTACTCTAATAAATGTATTAACCCCTAAAGCTAAGTCTAACCCTAACACTAACACCCCCCTAAGTTAAATATAATTTACATCTAACGAAATTAATTAACTCTTATTAAATAAATTATTCCTATTTAAAGATAAATACTTACCTGTAAAATAAATCCTAATATAGCTACAATATAAATTATAATTATATTATAGCTATTTTAGGATTTATATTTATTTTACAGGTAACTTTGTATTTATTTTAACCAGGTACAATAGCTATTAAATAGTTAAGAACTATTTAATAGCTAAAATAGTTAAAATAATTACAAAATTACCTGTAAAATAAATACTAACCTAAGTTACAATTAAACCTAACACTACACTATCAATAAATTAATTAAATAAACTACCTACAATTACCTACAATTAACCTAACACTACACTATCAATAAATTAATTAAATACAATTCCTACAAATAAATACAATAAATTAAACTAGCTAAAGTACAAAAAATAAAAAAGAACTAAGTTACAAAAAATAAAAAAATATTTACAAACATAAGAAAAATATTACAACAATTTTAAACTAATTACACCTACTCTAAGCCCCCTAATAAAATAACAAAGCCCCCTAAAATAAAAAAAATGCCCTACCCTATTCTAAATTACTAAAGTTCAAAGCTCTTTAACCTTACCAGCCCTGAACAGGGCCCTTTGCGGGGCATGCCCCAAGAAGTTCAGCTCTTTTGCCTGTAAAAAAAAACATACAATACCCCCCCCCAACATTACAACCCACCACCCACATACCCCTAATCTAACCCAAACCCCCCTTAAATAAACCTAACACTAAGCCCATGAAGATCTTCCTACCTTATCTTCACCCTGCCAGGTTCACCGATCCGTCCTGAAGAGCTCCTCCGATGTCCTGATCCAAGCCCAAGCGGCGGGCTGAAGAGGTCCATGATCCGGCTGAAGTCTTCATCCAAGCGGGAGCTGAAGAGGTCCATGATCCGGATGAAGTCTTCATCCAAGCGGGAGCTGAAGAGGTCCATGATCCGGATGAAGTCTTCTATCAACTGCATCTTCAATCTTCTTTCTTCCGGATCCATCTTGCAGACCTCCGACGCGGAACATCCTCTTCTCCCGACGCCTACTAGCCGAATGACGGTTCCTTTAAGGGACGTCATCCAAGATGGCGTCCCTCGAATTCCGATTGGCTGATAGGATTCTATCAGCCAATCGGAATTAAGGTAGGAATATTCTGATTGGCTGATGGAATCAGCCAATCAGAATCAAGTTCAATCCGATTGGCTGATCCAATCAGCCAATCAGATTGAGCTCGCATTCTATTGGCTGTTCCGATCAGCCAATAGAATGCAAGCTCAATCTGATTGGCTGATTGGATCAACCAATCGGATTGAACTTGAATCTGATTGGCTGATTCCATCAGCCAATCAGAATTTTCCTACCTTAATTCCGATTGGCTGATAGAATCCTATCAGCCAATCGGAATTGAAGGGACGCCATCTTGGATGACGTCCCTTAAAGGAGCCTTCATTCGTCGGTAGTTCGTCGGGAAAGGAGGATGTTCCGCGTCAGCGGGATGAAGATTCAAGACCCGGCTTCGACGATGACCTCGCCCGGATAGAAGACTTCTTCAGCGCCTCTTGGAAGATGACCTCGCCCGGATGGAAGATTTCTTCAGCGCCGCTTGGAGGATCACTTCATTGGATGGAAGATTTCTTCAGCGCCCCTTGGAGGATAACTTCTGCCGGTCCGGATGTCCTCTTCAGTTCCATCGGTGGCTCGGCTGAGTGAAGACAACTAAAGGTAGGATGATCTTCAGGGGATTAGTGTTAGGTTATTTTAAGGGGGGTTTGGGTTAGATTAGGGGTATGTGGGTGGTGGGTTTTAATGTTGGTGGGGGGGTTGTATTTTTCTTTTACAGGCAAAAGAGCTGAACTTTGGGGCATGCCCCACAAATGGCCCTTTTAAGGGCTGGTAAGGTAAAAGAGCTTTGAACTTTTTTAATGTAGAATAGGGTAGGGCATTTTTTTATTTTGGGGGGGTTTGTTATTTTATTAGGGGGCTTAGATTAGGTGTAAGTAGCTTAAAATTGTTGTAATATGTTTTTAAATGTTTGTAACTTTTTTTTTTTTTTAACTTATTTTACAGGTAATTTTTTATTTCTTTTAGCTAGGTAGTTATTAAATAGTTAATACCTATTTAATAACTATTCTAACTAGCTAAAATAAATACAAAGTTACCTGTAAAATAAATATAAATCCTAAAATAGCTACAATGTAATTATGAATTACATTGTAGCTATCTTAGGGTTTATTTTACAGGTAAGTATTTAGTTTTAAATAGGAATAATTTATTAAAGTATAGTGTAGTGTTAGGTGTAATTGTAACTTAGGTTAGGATTTATTTTACAGGTAAATTTCTCTTTATTTTAGCTAGGTAAGCTATTAAATAGTTAATAACTATTTAATAGCTATTGTACCTAGTTAAAATAAATTGAAAGGTACCTGTAAAATAAAAATAAATCCTAAGATAGCTACAATATAATTATTATTTATATTGTAGGTATATTAGGGTTTATTTTAAAGGTAAGTATTTAGTTTTAAATAGGATTAACTTAGTTAATAATATAAATATGATTTAGATGTATTTAATTAATATTTAAGTTAGGGGGGTGTTAGGGTTAGTGTTAGACTTAGGTTTAGGGGTTAATACATTTATTACAGTGGCGGCGGTGTAGTGGGGGGCAGGATAGGGGTTAATAAATTTAATATAGGTTGCGGCGGGTTCAGGGAGCGGCGGTTTAGGGGTTAAACTATTTTTTTATTTGCGGCGAGGTGCGGGATCAGCAGGATAGGGGTTAATAACTTTATTACAGAGGGCGGCGGTATAGGGGGGGGCAGGATAGGGGTTACTAGGTATAATGTAGGTGGCAGCGGTGTCCGGGAGCGGTGGTTTAGAGGTTAATACATTTATAAGACTTGCGGCGGGGTCTAGGAGCGGCGGTTTAGGGGTTAATACATTTTTAATAGTTGCGGCAGGGTCTAGGAGCGGCGGTTTAGGGGTTTGTAACTTTATTTAGTTGCGGGGGGCTCCGGGGGCGCCGGTATAGGGGTTAGAGCAGTGTAGTTTAGTGTGAGTGCTTAGTGACAGGCTAGCAAGAAAGCTGTCAAACAGCCGAAGAGCAGCGAGATCGGATGAGTGATAACTCTCACAGTCCGCTGCTCATCGCCCAGCGGCTTTTTGACAGCTTTTTTTGATAACTTAGGCGTATTTTTTCAGGTCCACGGCGGCGAAGGTAGGCGAGCTTAGGCGGGCGTATTGGGCCGGCGAAGTCAGAAAAGTTTACGGCTTGATAACTACCCCCCTCAGAATGGAACCAAGTGCTGCTATAAAGCTCTCTGCAAACTGTGTCAACACGTTTGTGAAAGCAGCACAGCAAATCACAATAATAAATCTTATAACATTAAAGGGGCATATTCATGTATATCTGCAAATGTGGTATACATGATACATTGCACTGCATGTGAAATGGGATGCTATATTGGAGAAACAAGCCAAAAACTGCACCTTCGAATGAACTTACACAGACACTAAATCAAAAACCACTGTAAAACAAAATACTGCACCCCGGTTGGTCACCATTTCACCCAACCTGACCACTCCATTCAAAACCTCAAAATCAAAGTTCTCAGAGGTAATTTCAAAAACACCATGGAAAGAAAAACCTTTGTAATGAAAATGATAATGCACTTCAAACTGTTTAATTCTGGACTAAATGTGGACTCTGGATTCTTAACACATTATCAAAATTTTTTGTAATGTACTTTCATTTAATCAATTACATTGTATATTCCACATTCTTTATACATAGGTACACAGGTAAACCTATGTCCACACTTTTGTCTTTTTTTAACTTTTGTATTCCCCCTGTATATACAATTCCACATCTTTATAGATATTGATTCAATGTTGATATATAACTTTATGTCAGTATATGCTCTATGTAAAGCTATATATTTCCCCTGTCTGTTCTCCTACACTGGACACTGTCTGCCTGTTGCCTAAGCCCCCCTCATGATTTTTACGACACCTCCTCCTCTCCCTGCACTGTCTTCTTAGCTATTCTGTGTTTTAAGATAAAATCTGTAAATTCCATTGAATTGGTCAATATTGCTTTAGACTTGATAAAGGAAGGAACTCTTCCGAAAGCTTGTCAACTTATAAATGTATAGTTAGTCCAATAAAAAAGTATCATTGCTCAATGCAATACTCTTGTTATTTTGATATATATACCGTATTTATTCGAGTATAACGCGCAAAATTTTCTACCAAAAAAAGAAATCAAAGTTTGGGTGCGCGTTATAAACGAGGGCTGGGGTGGGGTGGCAGTGGCGGCCGGTCCATTGAGGGCGCAGGTGAATTGTGAGTTCGCACTGTGCCTTTTCCGGGCTGCAGCCGCTCACTGTACGCGAGGGCGAAGAAAAAATGGCAACTCAGGGTATCAAGAGAAAACGTTCTGCATATGACGCTTCATTCAAGCTCAAGGTTGTTGATCATGCTGAAATTCACGGAAATCGAGCAGCTAGCCGAGAATTCACTGTACCAGAGACGAATGTTAGAGAATGGAGAAAACAGAAAGTCGTCCTGAAAGATATGAATAAAACAAAAAAAGCACAACGAGGGAGACAAGCCATGTACCCAGACATGGAGAAGGAACTTTATGAATGGATCATTGACCAAAGAAGTAGTGGGTACATCGTCACATCACTCCACGTTAGACTTCAAGCCCAAAAGTTTTGCAAAGATTCAAACTTCAAAGCCTCTAATGGATGGACACAAAAGTTTATGAAAAGGCATGGACTTTCAATACGCCAGAGAACAAAGATAGCACAGAAGCTGCCTAATGATTTAGAAGAGAAGATCGCTTCATTCCATACCTTTATAATCAACCAACGCAAGCAGATTAATTTTGAACTTTCACAGATAGGCAATATGGATGAGACCCCCATGTGTTTTGACCTACCAGGCAACAGGACAATTGACAGCAAAGGGAAGCACACAGTCCAGATTAGAACCACAGGCCATGAGAAAACTCATTTTACCGTTGTGTTATCCTGTATGGCAGACGGTTTTAAACTTAAACCAATGTTGATTTTTAAAAGAAAGACTATTCCAAAAGGAGTTAAATTTCCACCAGGTGTCGTGATCCATTGTCATCCTAAAGGATGGATGGATGAAAAGGGCATCATTTTATGGTTAAATAAAGTTTGGAATACTAGACCAGGCGCACTACTGAAGAAATCCATGCTTGTATGGGACCAGTTCCGCTCACACCTGACAGACACTGTGAAGGACAAACTGAAAAGTCTAAAAACATTTCAAGCTGTGATTCCAGGTGGACTAACCTCTATTCTTCAGCCACTAGATGTCGTTTTAAACAAACCCTTCAAAGACAGAGTCAGGGAGAAGTGGATTACCTGGATGAAATCCGATGACAAAGATTTGACTGCAAAAGGAAACCTCAAGAAACCTGGCCTATCTCTCGTGACATCCTGGGTTAAAACATCATGGGAAGACATACCAAAAGAAATGATCATCAAGAGTTTTTTGAAGACAGGCATCAGCAATAAAATGGACGGCACAGAAGACGACCTGCTGTGGAATTCAGACTCAGAAGAAAGCGAGGAAACTGGAGAAACAGATGTTCCTGCCAACTGGGACACTGATGAAAAATTAACTCGAGAAGAATGGGAACAACTCTTTAGTGTATCTGATGATGAATCTGACTTTGAAGGATTTTAAATAAATATTGTTACCGGTAATTTTATTTCGGTATTGTGTTTATACCAGTTTACAACCAGTTTACATTGTCAATAAATGATTTTATCATGGCCACACGTGTTCAACAACGTTTTTTTGTCAATTACAATGCTTGGTGTGAAACAAAATTTTATACCAATTTTTAATCGATAATTAGGGGTGCGCGTTATACACGAGTGCGCGTTATACTCGAATAAATACGGTATATATATATATATATATATATATATATATATATATATATATATATATATATATATATATATATATATATATATGTGTATATCTATCACATATTTATGCAGCTCTGTAGTGTTACTTTACCTCTGCATGTAAAAGTGATATATTAGAGCTCTACCTGTTTTGGATTTTATAGCTATCCGATACAGGAAATGGTACCAATTGTGTGATTTAATGATACAGGCTTGTATTATATTGATATGAGATGTAGTTCTGGTTTTAATTTGTATATAGTGGTGTGGTTGCATGTTTCTGCTCTATTTTGAGATGGCAGGGCATGTTTGGGCAAACTTCTTTTGTAAATGCTAAATGAGTTTAATAAATTGTTGAATTCACCTCATTTGTTTGCCATTTTTATTCCCTTTCTTTTTTTAGAGGATTATTGTATTCTCTAATATTTTTCTCTCTCCTTTTTAGTAAGATATAATTTGTTAAGAAGGAGGCACCGTGAGGTTTATAAGTGGTATATACTACTCTCTCATTTCTTCTATAATATTTATTTAAACATTTTGATAATATTTTGGCTAGAATTTTAATATATGTATTCAACAGGGAGATGGGTCTAACATTTTTAGGGACAATAGGGGGTTTAGGAATAATAGAGATGTGTGCTTCCAACATTGAAATAGGGAGTTGTGCGTTGCCACTCAAACTATTAAAGATTGAAGCATAGTTGGGGCTAAGGTCTTAAAGAATGTTTTGTAGTACCTGACAGTGAACCCGTCTGGTCTCGGGCTTTTGCCATCAGGCAAATCTTTGATTGCTTGGGACAACTCCTCTACAGAAATAGATGCATCAAGGCTAGCCATACCTGCGTTGTCTAACTTTGGTAGTCTTAATGTATCTAAATAATTTCTTGTTGTTTGGAAAGGTTGGTGTTATCTTGTTCATGTGTTTTCGTAGGTTTTGCAATGTTGTAAAGAGCATTATAGTAAGAGTGGAATGCTTGGGCTATCTGTTTGTTACATTTTAGAAGTGAACCCTCTGTAGTCTTTATGTAGTGTATGTGTGACCTTAACTGTTTTCTGTGTAATGATCTAGCTAGTAACTTTCCAGGTTTATTGCCTCCTTCATAATACTGCTGCTTAATTGTTAGTGTTCTACGGTGGTATGCCTCCAGTAGATGTTGTTTTAAATAAGTTCTAGTTTGTGTTCGAGTTTTTCTGGTGTCTTCATCTAGGGGATTTGTTTTTTCCTTTCTTAAAGAGTTGAGATAGTATGCAGCAATTGTGAATGTTTTGCTCTGTATTGTTTGAGTAATCTGGCTTTATGCTTGAGGAATTCTCCCCTTATGACACATTTGTGTGCCTCCCAAGGAGTGGTCATAGATGTGTGCGTAGGGTCATTGTTGGTGAAGTAGTCTGTTAAAGATTTTTGTAATTCTGTCTTATTTAATGGGATTTCAAGGAGTGATTCATCCAGTCTTGATATACAGTTGCAAGAAAAAGTTTGTGAACCCTTTGGAATGATATGGATTTTTGCGCAAATTGGTCATAAAATGTGATCTGATCATCATCTAAGTCACAACAATACACAATCACAGTCTGCTTAAACTAATAACACACAAAGAATGAAATGTTGCCATGTTTTTATTAAACACACCATGTAAACATTCACATTGCAGGTGGAAAAAGTATGTAAATCCTTGGATTTAATAACTGGTTTAACCTCCTTTGGCTGGCAGCAATAACTTCAACCAAACGTTTCCTGTAGTTGCAGATCAGATGTGCACAATGGCCAGGAGTAATTCTTGACCATTCCTCTTTACAGAACTGTTTCAGTTCAGCAATGATCTTGGGATGTCTAGTGTGAATCGCTTTCTTGAGGTCATGCCACAGCATCTCAATCGGGTTGAGGTCAGGACTCTGACTGGGCCACTTCAGAAGGCGTATTTTCTTCTGTTTAAGCCATTCTGTTGTTGATTTACTTCTATGCTTTGGGTCATTGTCCTGTTGCAACACCCATCTTCTGTTGAGCTTCAGCTGGTAGACAGATGGCCTTAAGTTCTCCTGCAAAATGTCTTGATAAACTTGGGAATTCATTTTTCCTTCGATGATAGCAATCCGTCCAGGTCCTGACGCATCAAAGCAGCCCCAAACCATACTCTTGCAGTCATATTTACAGGACGGCCACTTCTAGGGAGAGTAGCAGCAGTGCTGAACTTTCTCCATTTATAGACAATTTGTCTTACCATGGACTGATGAACAGCAAGGCTTTTGGAGATACTTTTATAACCCTTTCCAGCTTTATGCAAGTCAACAATTCTTAATCGTAGGTCTTCTGAGAGCTCTTTTGCATGAATCATCATTCACATCAGGCAATGCTTCTTGCGAAAAGCAAACCCAGCACTGGTGTGTGTTTTTTATAGGGCAGGGCAGCTGTAACCAACACCTCCAATCTCATCTCATTGATTGGACTCCAGTTGGCTGACATCTCACTCCAATTAGCTCTTGGAGATGTCATTAGTCTAGGGGTTCACATATTTTTTCCACCTGCACTGTGAATGTTTACATAGTGTGTTCAATAAAAACATGACAACATTTCATTCTGTCTGTGTTATTAGTTTAAGCAGACTGTGATTGTCTATTGTTGTGACTTAGATGATGATCAGATCACATTTATGACCAATTTGTGCAGAAATCCATATCATTCCAAAGGGTTCACATACTTTTTCTTGCAACTGTATATGTAGTAGGGGGAATGTCTGGCCATTGTATTGTGCAAGAGACGGGGGCATGATCAGACCAGGTAATAGAACCAATATTGCATGTGTTGATCATATCTAAACCTGTGGTGTCCGTAAAGATATAGTCAAAGTATTTGTTGTATGGAGGTGGGTAATAAGTGAAGTCTCTAGTTATTGGGTGTAGTGTTCTCCATACATAGTGTAAGACAAGGTCAGAGAGAGATGATTTGATAGATTTAAGCATCCTGGCAGGAATGCAAGCAGCACCGTTTGAAGTATCTAGTATGGGGTCTAAGGGGACATTGAGGTCTCCGGCCACAAAAACAGGGCCTTTTGCGTGGTCCAACGGAATTGCGGAAAATCACTTAATGAACTGATGTTGGTTAGTATTAGGAGCGTATATTGTCGCTAACGTTATAGGATGATCATAAAGTGTGCCTGTTAGGACTATGTACAGCCCATCTGGATCTTTTTCGATGTTTGTAGGTTTGAGGGGAGTATTACGGCATATTAGAATTCCCTCCCCACATTTTTTAGCTGTGCCAGAGGCAAAATGTGCGGTAGGATATTGAGCATTGAACCATTTTGGTTTTTTGCCTTTACGGAAATGTGTTTCCTGGATGAAAATAATATGGCTATGTAGTTTTTTGAGGTCATTGAATGCAATGGATCTCTTACCTTGTTGAGCCCCTTGGTATAAACGGTAGTGAGACCATGTGTCTGGAATTTACTGGAATGATGGTCCATTCTATAGGAGAGAAAGAAAAGGATAAAAAGGGGGACGGAAAGGGAGGGGTAAGAGGCTAGAGGGGAAAGGAGAGAAGGGTAAAGAGGATGTGAGAAGAGAGCAAAAAAAGATTAACAAGCAGGTGTTAAATAAAGTACCTCAAGCACAAAACCGCAAACAGAGTAGGCGGTATATATTCGGTTATTACAATATAATAAGAAAAAGAGAAATACAAACAAGTTTTACCAAAGTACTAGGTAACTGTATAACAAATAACAGAGGTAAATAAAGGTAGTAATCCATAAGGGCAAACAACCTCAGCATGCAAGAAGATTGCCCAGGGACCTCAAACCTGCAGCAATGGGTGGTGTGTTATGAATGGTATAAATAGGTGTGGTGAGAGGGAAGTGGTGATGTAGGAAACAGCATTTAGGGGTAGCATTGGGTGTGCTCACCTGTAGAACTATGCGATTATATGTGGGTCGCCCCAGGGGAGTCAACCCTGGGGTTTTGTCAATACAGTCCTGCTTTGGGTAAGATTACTCTTATAGCTTGTTGTGCTGGTAATGAATGTTGAGTTTGGATACATGGTGTAGTTATGTTTTGGTGTGTATGTTTGTGTGCTGTGTAGAGCAAAGCTGAGGTAAATTGTGGGTGAGTATCAACTACTACATTGTATAGGAAGTATTCTGTTCATTTAGATTGCATAAAGTTAAGACTGTAAAACAAGTGAGACATCTAATACTTTAGACATTTTTATACGTCAGCTGTGATATAAAAACACCCTATTGGAGTTACATACTATAGTGCATAGCAGAGACTGTTGTATGAACAAAAGGATACAGTATTTTCCCTGTGTCAGCACAGATAGTTTTCCTATATTTCTTGAGTCTTTATCAGCAGAGCTGATGTGTTCAGGTAACATAGAATTCTCTTAGCCCATATTGTCTTCAGTTGGTTGTTGTTCTGAGTTAAGTGATAAGTCTGTATAAAAGGCCTGCAGGTCCGATCCAGGTCTGTAGACCAGAGTCTTGTTGTTATGGTTAATGATCAAGGAGACTGGGAATTCCCAGCGGTACTGTATTTTATGTGATCTAAGCCGAATGGTGACATGAGCCAGTTCCCGCCTTTTTTGGAGAGTAGCTGGGGAGAGGTCAGTGAATATTTGTATATCAAAACCTGCATGACAGACAGGATGTTTCGCTCTTGCGCATCTAAGAATCTCCTCTTTGTCCTTGAAGTTTAGGAATTTAACGATGATATCTCTTGGAGGTGCTTTAGAAGGAAGTTTAGCTCTCAAGGCTCTGTGAGCACTTTCCAGGATCATCTCAGTTGATGATGGGGTCCCTTTTATTGAGCAAAAGAGGTTTTGCAGATAACCCTCTATAACAGGTGGGAAGATGGTTTCAGGGACTACTCTGATTCGGAGATTATTTTGGCGTCCATGGTTGTCTTCTAGCTTGTCATTAAGCATCTGGATTGTATCCATATGTTGTTGCAGTTCAGTAGTATTTTGCTGTATAGAGTTAGTAGCAGTGGCTTGAGCTTCCTCTACATGGGAGATTCTGGAATCTAGATTGTTGATATCTTTCCTTAAATCCCCAAATAGGCTGCACATTTCTTGTATAACATTCTGAATATCATCTTTTGAAGTGATATGCTGTAGGTCATCTCTAGTTAGGGGAGCCTGTGATAGTTGGTCATTCTGGTGAGCCAGTATAGGGGGTGTTTGTTGGCTTTCGGCCATATCTTTAGCCGTATTTGTACCAGATGGTTCCACTGGTTTCAGAAATTTACTGAGCGGTCTAGATGGGGTGCTTTTTTCTGCTTTGTTTTGCCGTTTGTTAGGCATCACCTTATATTAGCTCTTCTTTGCGTTAAGTGATGTCCACAGAGAAGTTATAAGTTATGCGCAGTCTATCCTCAAAGCTGACTTGGAGGTAATATCTGCAGTGTGCACACACTATTATGTGAGATAGATATGTTCACTCAAAACTCCAGTCAGTGCATGTACAATGTCTTAGTCATAGATAGTAGTGTTATAACTCTTATTTTAAAGGGGGTCAGGCCAATTCATGTAGGTTTTTAGAATATAACCAGTGCAGTATGAGGTATCAAGAATTAGAGTTCAATATTATTAGTTTAATACAGTTTCAGCACAATTCTTTCAATATAAATTCCCCCAATTCTGTTTAAAAAGATTAAAGGCTTACCTTTTGGTTATTTTTGACCCCTTTATTTTTGCTCAATTCTTGAAGCAACCTCAGAATAGTAGTGATCTGTGCACAGTAACTATGTAGGAGCTTCAGTGGATCAAGGTATTTAGTAGGCAAAGTCACACAATGCTTTGAAATTGTATTGCTGTGATATTTGTGTGCTTGGTGGTAATTAGAAAGAGAAATGGGAATGTCTGTATGCCATCAGGTATTTGCCAAGCGCACAGTGTTGATAGCACAGGCGATTAGTGAAAGTAAGTGTTATTGTAAGGCTTTGTTAGGATAAGTTCAACTCACTGTTAGGCGCTGTGTAAATAGATGCGTACATCATTCCCTTATCTGCACGGAACTTTATGAAGTGACTACGATATGTAAGGCAAACAAAGCCGAAGATTTGCCAATGTCCGATGGTCCCTTGACTCCGTTATACAGCTCCTTGTGTTAGTGAAAGCTTGGGCCGGTAAGATGGCGCTTCCGTGTTGCACCGCTTTCTTGGGACTGTGTGTTCGATCTTGGTACACGAGTCAGTCATTTTTTTTCCAGCCCCAAAATCAGTAGAAACTTGGTCACCACTGCCCCTCTCTCATTTAAACATCAAATTAATAGTTTTATACCATTTTATGAGGCTATTGGCCCTTAGGATTAGGAGCTTATCTAGATCACAGTCATTCGCCTGCGTGGGCAAGCCCCGCCCCCCAATTGAATCATATTTTATTAAAAAATTAAATTAAAATGGCATTAAATGAACGTTGGTACTGAAAAACAGTATAAATGTTTCCCGTTTACATATAAATCTACAGTAAAATAAATCAAAATGGATAGAGGGCAAAATCATTAGCATCCAGCTGTAGAAAAATTCTTCAAAATTCAAGGAATGAGTTAATGGATGTTTTTGCTAATGAAAATCATATGCATTGTCTAAAACAAAGCAATTCCTATCATCCAGATCAATGGGTTCAATGTCAAAAAGATAGATATTTTTGATCCCCTATATAACTGCCCCAGTAGTTAACTTGTTTGGGTTAACAGCCACTTTTTTATTTTATAGGGTCTTTTTCATCTACTTAATGTTTGAGAAACTAGGAGAAGAATGTGTAAAAAGATATAAACCCTATCTAATAGCATCTATTGCATAGAAACTTTTTTCCCCTTAAATTGGCATCAACCTTGTTTACAGTTTGTGCACATTGCTAATGGGATCTCTGCATACACCAACTTAAGCAACATTTTATGGTTATCAAACTTGTCATTTATTTCACCTCTTTAATTTTGATTATACAAAAGCTTTGCTAGGTAAAGAAACACATTTATACTTAATTTCAAACTAAACAATATGTGCGTACTTGCTATTTGCTACAATTAAGTTCTGGGATCAGATCATATTCTTTCCATCATACTAGCTGCTGCATTTCAAAGATAGTAAAAGGTTAGTTACATATTTTTATATAAGTCTGAGCAGTCCTGAGAAAGAAGGGTAACTTTGAATATTATTTTTAAGCCAAGAAATAGATTCTAGCAGTTGAGAAGTGAAGACTTAATGACATTATCCCAATGTACTGGATAGGCCCAAGGATATGACCTGTAAGACAGCAGGGGCTCAAGTCAAACTCAGGTTATGCAGAAGTGGCACAATCACAATCCAGAGACAAATATAAATGGACAACAGAGGTCCAGATTTTCAGTCTAATATCAGGCTCGAAACTAGGTCTACAAAGAACAAAGCCAAATCAAATTAAAGTAACAAAGTCACCAGGTACTAAATAACTACACAATGGGGGATATTTATCAAAGCATCAACTGATAATATGCTGGAATCCCGCGTCGTATTTGACACAAGATTGATCCGCGTAGTTAACAAAGCGTTAAGATCATCAAATGTTGAAATGTGTGATGAAATATACGCTCCCGCAATCTCAATCCAACGCAGATCGATGCTTGCGTCATTACAGATGTTTTGAATTCACATTTGACTCTATTTGACCCTTTTCCCAATTTATCAAACATTTAACAGGTACGCTCGCGTCTATTCCGACGCAACGTACCAAGTTTTCAAACTGCCACCGTAGAGGCCGCGGATGCCATAGAAATCAATGGGAGTCTGAAAACACAGAAAGCTTATGTTCGATGCTGCAAGAGAATGAAGTATATTACATAATAAAAGTAAATTAGAAACTTTATTAAAATTGTATACCCTTTCTAAATCAAACAATAGTATTGCTCCATATTTGGTGCACTAGTAGATATAGAGATAAAAATAAAAAATACATTATTACTTATGGATTATGTTATATCTTTGTCTCTCATTAAAAAGCAAGAGGACAATATTATTTCTCTAAATTTGGTGCAAAGTTTATGACATCAGCCAATCTGATTGATATATACATTTTAAACTATCACTAACTAATCAAATTGCTTAATACTTGTGTCATTGATCACTCTTCAGAACTTTTAAGTGCCATTTGTTACATTGCGTATTATACTTTGAAAGTATGTATATGTGAAATTAGTATTAAAGATAAACATTGATGCTGACATTAGGACACACAGCGTAATATTTTAGACAATGATTTTAAAATTCAAATGATGTTTGATTCAATAGAATCTTAAGCTGATAGCTCAAAGGGATAGCCCACCTAACATTAAACTGTCATGAATCAGATACAGTAGAAATTAAAATCACCTCTTTACTGTCATGCTATTTTCAGTGTATTTTTTTCCATCTCTTGAATTTATTTTTCAGTAAGAAATGTCATCTTATATGCCAGCCCATTTTGTAACACCTGTGTAGGGGTGGTTTTTAAAACTAGATTGCAATCAGGAGGGGTTACACAGGTACAGAGAGAAAACTAGCCCAGCTCTTAAAATATCCATTGATTGCAAATAAATACATATGATACCCTAATTACATGTTTTATTTGCCATGATTACTGCTCAGAATAATAATACATTTACACTATAGACATATAGGGCGCAATCCGATATAGATCGCAGTTTGCGGTGCAAGCGAGGGAACCGGCGTCGCCCGCAGTTTCAGCTCGCAACTCGAGCTATCCTATATAAGTTGCCGTCAGATGCTAACGTGCCGTAAGTCTGACAAACCAGCGATGTCCAGAAATCTGCGCAAGTACAAATTTCTGGCGTCGCCAGTGACTTGCGGCACGTTAGAAACTGCCGGCGCCTATAAAACCTGACTAAAGTCTAAAACACCCGCACTGTCTAACACGCCTCCCTAACATAGCCCGACAAGTCTAACACACCTCCCTAACAAAGCCCGACACGTCTAACCCTCTATCCGCTATCCCCCCTCACTATCCTAACAATAAAAAAGCTATTAACCCCTAAACCGCCGCTCCCGTACCCCGCCGCCAGCTATATTATATCTATAACCCCCTAAAGTGAGCCCCTAACACCGCCGCCATCTATATTAAAATTATTAACCCCTAATGTAAGCCCCTTACACCGCCGCCATCTCTATTAAAATGATTAACCCCTAATTTAATCTACCTACCCCGCCGCCAGCTATATTATCTATATTAACCCTAAGTATATTATAGTTAATATAGGTATTACATTATATATATTAACTATTTTAACCCTAATTATATTAGGGTTAATATAGTTAATATAGTTACTATAGTATTTATATTAACTATATTAACTCTATCTAACCCTAACACCCCTAACTAAATTTATATTAAATTAATCTAATTCATTTATAAACTAAAATATTCCTATTTAAATCTAAATACTTACCTATAAAATAAACCCTAAGATAGCTACAATATAATTAATAATTACATTGTAGCTATGTTAGGGTTAATATTTATTTTACAGGTAAATTGTTAATTGTTTTAACTAGGTATAATAGCTATTAAATAGTTATTAACTATTTAATATCTACCTAGTTAAAATAATTACCCAATTACCTGTAAAATAAATCCTAACCTAAGTTACAAATACACCTACACTATCAATAAATTAAATAAACTACAAACATCTATCTAAAAATACAATTAAATTAACTAAACTAAATTACAAAAACAAACAAACACTAAATTACAAAAAATAACAAAAAGATTACAAGATTTTTAAGCTAATTACACCTATTCTAAGCCCCCTAATAAAATAATAAACCCCCAAAATAAAAAAAATTCCCTGCCCTATTCTAAATTAAACAAATTTCAAAGCTCTTTACCTTACCAGCCCTTAAAAGGGCCTTTTGTGGGGCATGCCCCAAAGAATTCAGCTCTTTTGCATACAAATACAATACCCCCCCCCCCATTACAACCCACCACCCACATACCCCTATTCTAAAACCACCCAAACCCCCCTTAAAAAAGCCTAACACTACCCCCCTGAAGATCTCCCTACCTTGTCTTCACCACACCGGGCCGAACTCCTGATCCAATCCGGGCGATGTCTTCCTCCAAGCGGCAAAGAAGAATTCTTCCTCCGGCGATGTCTTCCTCCAAGCGGCAAAGAAGAATTCTTCCTCCGGCGACGTCTTCCTCCAAGCGGCAGCAAAGTCTTCATTCTTCCGGCGGAATCTTCTTTCTTCGCTCCGCCGCCGCGGAGCATCCATCCCGGCCGACTACTGAACTACGAATGAGGTACCTTTAAATGACGTCATCCAAGATGGCGTCCGCCGAATTCCGATTGGCTGATAGGATTCTATCAGCCAATCGGAATTAAGTTAAAAAAATCTGATTGGCTGATTGAATCAGCCAATCAGATTCAAGTTCAATCCGATTGGCTGATCCAATCAGCCAATCAGATTGAGCTCGCATTCTATTAGCTGTTCCGATCAGCCAATAGAATGCGAGCTCAGTCTGATTGGCTGATTGGATCAGCCAATCGGATTGAACTTGAATCTGATTGGCTGATTCAATCAGCCAATCAGATTTTTTTAACTTAATTCCGATTGGCTGATAGAATCCTATCAGCCAATCGGAATTCGGCGGACGCCATCTTGGATGACGTCATTTAAAGGTACCTCATTCGTAGTTCAGTAGTCGGCCGGGATGGATGCTCCGCGGCGGCGGAGCGAAGAAAGAAGATTGAAGATGCCGCCGGAAGAATGAAGACTTTGCTGCCGCTTGGAGGAAGACGTCGCCGGAGGAAGAATTCTTCTTTGCCGCTTGGAGGAAGACATCGCCGGAGGAAGAATTCTTCTTTGCCGCTTGGAGGAAGACATCGCCCGGATCGGATCAGGAGTTCGGCCCGGTGTGGTGAAGACAAGGTAGGGAGATCTTCAGGGGGGGTAGTGTTAGGCTTTTTTAAGGGGGGTTTGGGTGGTTTTAGAATAGGGGTATGTGGGTGGTGGGTTGTAATGGGGGGGGTATTGTATTTGTATGCAAAAGAGCTGAATTCTTTGGGGCATGCCCCACAAAAGGCCCTTTTAAGGGCTGGTAAGGTAAAGAGCTTTGAAATTTGTTTAATTTAGAATAGGGCAGGGAATTTTTTTTATTTTGGGGGTTTATTATTTTATTAGGGGGCTTAGAATAGGTGTAATTAGCTTAAAAATCTTGTAATCTTTTTTTTTATTTTTTGTAATTTAGTGTTTGTTTGTTTTTGTAATTTAGTTTAGTTAATTTAATTGTATTTTTAGATTGTTTGTAGTTTATTTAATTTATTGATAGTGTAGGTGTATTTGTAACTTAGGTTAGGATTTATTTTACAGGTAATTGGGTAATTATTTTAACTAGGTAGATATTAAATAGTTAATAACTATTTAATAGCTATTATACCTAGTTAAAATAATTAACAATTTACCTGTAAAATAAGTATTAACCCTAACATAGCTACAATGTAATTATTAATTATATTGTAGCTATCTTAGGGTTTATTTTATAGGTAAGTATTTAGATTTAAATAGGAATATTTTAGTTTATAAATGAATTAGATTAATTTAATATAAATTTAGTTAGGGGTGTTAGGGTTAGATAGAGTTAATATAGTTAATATAAATACTATAGTAACTATATTAACTATATTAACCCTAATATAATTAGGGTTAATATAGTTAATATATATAATGTAATACCTATATAACTATAATATACTTAGGGTTAATATAGATAATATAGCTGGCGGCGGGGTAGGTAGATTAAATTATGGGTTAATCATTTTAATAGAGATGGCGGCGGTGTAAGGGGCTTACATTAGGGGTTAATAATATTAATATAGCTGGCGGCGGTATAGGGGGATTAGATTAGGGGTTAATAATTCTTATATAGGTGGCGGCGGTGTAAGGGGTCAGATTAGGGGATAGATAAGGTAGATGACAGCGGTGTAAGGGGTTCTAATTAGGGGATAGATAAGGTAGATGGCGTCGGTTTTAGGGGCTCACAGTAGGGGGTTAGTTTATGTAGATGGCGGCGGGGTCCGGGAGCGGCGGTTTAGGGGTTAATAACTTTATTAGGGATTTTGGGGGGGGGGGGGATCGCGGTTGACAGGTAGATAGACATTGCGCATGCGTTAGGTGTTAGGTTTATTTTAGCAGCCAGTTAGGGAGTTACGGGGCTCCAATAGTCAGCGTAAGGCTTCTTACGGCTGCTTTTTGTGGCGAGGTGAAAATGGAGTAAGTTTTCTCCATTTTCGCCACGTAAGTCCTTACGCTGCATATTGGATACCAAACTGCGCTGGTTTGGTATACCTGCCTATAGCCCAAAAAACTACGGGCGACGGCAGAAATATACGCGCGTAACTTCTAGGTTACGCCGTATATGTGATACCAAACCCGCGCAAATATTGGCGTCGCCGGCTTTTGCGGGCGACGATTTTTATCGGATCGACCCCATAGTGGTATAGATAACAGAGATATGTAAAACAACATTGTTTAAAACAAAAAAAGGAATTTAGGGACATGTAAATATGTTTGCAAAAGATTTCTGACATCACACACTCACATATATACAGGTAGCCCTCAGTTTACGCCGGGGTTAGGTTCCAGAACAAATGGTTGTAAATCAAAACCGTTGTAAATTCAAACCCAGTTTATAATGTAAGTCAATGGGAAGTGAGGGAGTTAGGTTCCAGGCCCCTCTCAAAATTGACATAAGTAACACCTAATACATTATTTTTAAAGCTTTGAAATGAAGAGTTTAAATGCTAAATAGCATTATAAACCTAATTAAATCATCACACAACAGGCTGTATCATCAAACTTTAATTAACAAAAACATTTTACTTGCATTTTTCTGCAAATAGTTCTCTGCATTGTTAGCATGTTAGATAATATTGGGTCTGCACCTATTCTATGCATTTCAATCTGGGGTGATTAATAGGCAGTTAGGCACCCTCAGCTCAAGCAGCTGGGCAGGAAGATAATAAGGAAGTGGCTGCTAGATATTGTTGCTCGATAGCTAAGGTCTGTTCTGTGTACACAGATTAATTTAAGTCTGCTAAGCATGCATAACTTTGCTGCAACACAAGCAGACAGCTCCATCTACTGTCTATTTTAATTAGTGCACTGCTTTTCAATGCTTTTCAATAGCAGTCACATGAACCAGCGTAAACCGAGGGCCACCTGTATGTATATATATACTGTATATATATATATATATATATATATATATATATATATATATATATATATATATATATATATATAATATATATATATATACACACAAGTATGTGGAAATATATAAGTACAAATTCTAGCATTAATAATCATTTTAAAAAAAAAAACGAGATAAAAGCATATCATGACTTCTAGAAATACATATACACAATAATTTATGTGAAAGTATCATATAACAGATTTTTTGTATAACACATAAATATAAAAATAACTTTCTATAAGATATTGTTTGTTGAGGTATAAATCTAGCTATTTCTTGGACATTAACAGATGAAAAATAAAAGATTAGCTTTAGAGAAATGTGCTTGTTCATGGACAGTAATAAAATGGTATAAATAAACTTGGGAAAAAACAGAATAACCGGGACATCGATGACTGTTAGTTAACAACAGTCCGATCGCGCCCTACTTGATGCGTGTGTTTTTGACTGTTTTTTTTATAAATAAGGGCATCGTATGCAGATCCGCAGCAGCGATGTCTGGCGAGCGTATTGACAACGGCGAATGCACCAAGATTGACGCTTTGATAAATATCCCCCAATGTGTCATAAATAGCCATCCATCCATGTCAAAAACACACGCATGGCACGCAAAATAATGACATCATGAGAAAACAGGAAGTGGGGATGATACAAAATGTTAAGAAATTGACCTGGAAGTGGAGATGCTGAAAATTATTATTTACTAGTTGATAAGCCTGCCCAGAGGGCAGTCTGTGTGTTAAAAATGAAGCACCCCAAGCTGCAAAAAATAAAAAAGTAAAAATACAGAAAAAAATAAACAAAGCTATCCAAAATAATAAAATTAAACCTAAACTAATACCCCTATAAAAATAAAAAATCCCCCCAAAATAAAAACACCCCCTAATCTAATACTAAACTACCAATAGCCTTAAAAGAGCCTTTTGTAGGGCATTGCCCTAAAGAAATCTGCTATTTTACATTAAAAATAAACAAAATCCTCCCTAACAGTAAAACACCAAACCCCCCAAAATAAAAAAAAACTAACACTAATAAACCTAAACTATCCATTGCCCCTAAAGGGGCATTTGTAGGGGCATTGCCCTTAAAAGGGCATTCAGCTCTTTTTCACTGCCCTTAAAAGGGCATTCAGCTCTTTTGCAATTTGCCCCAAAAAACCCTAATCTAAAAAAACAAAACCCCCCAATTTTTTTTTTTTATTTAAAAAAACCCAACACTAAAGCCCCAAATATGTACTCAGGGTTTCAGAAGTCTGGCGGAGAAGGTCTTCTTCCAGGCGGGTCTATCATCTTTATCCACAGCGAAGGTGGCGTGGAGCGGAGGTCCGGAGCGGTCTTCCCAGATGTGGTGATCCTCGGCGGTGGTCATCTGTGGTGACATCGGCGGTCCTCGGTGGCGGGCGGTGGTCCTTGGCGGCATGGAGGCTCCTCTTCATGAGATGTCCGTGGTATGCTAAATATTGAATGCAAGCTACCGAAATCAATTTGGGGTACCTTGCATTCCTATTGGCTGAATTTTTCAAAGCAGCCAATAGGATTAGAGCTACTAAAATCCTATTGGCTGTTCAAATCAGCCAATAAGATTTCAGTAGCTCTCATCCTATTGGCTGCTTTATTTTTTAAAACAGCCAATAGGATTAGAGGTACTGACATCCTATTGGCAGTTCAAATAATCCAATAAGATTTCAGTAGCTCTCATCCTATTGGCTGATTTGGAAATTTTCAGCCAATAGGAATTCAAGGTACAACAGTAAATATGGGGTACATGGAATTCAATCTTCAGTGTGCGGCAGACGATCTCATGAAGAGGAACCTCCACGCCTTCGCCAAGCAGCGCCACCACCAAGGAGCACCACCGCTGCTGATGACTGCCGCCGAGGATCGCCACTTCTGAGAAGACCGCTCTAGACCTCCACTCCGTGCTACCTTCACTGTGGATGAAGATGATGGACCCGCCTGGAAGACCTTCTCCGTCGGACTTCTGAAACCGTGAGTACCTATTTGGGGCTTTAGTGTTAGTTTTTTTTTAATTTTTTGGGGGGTTTGCAAAAGAGCTGAATGCCCTTTTAAGGGCAGTGAAAATGAGTTGAATGCCCTTTTAAGGACAATGCCCATACAAATGCCCCTTTAGGGGCAATGGGTAATTTAGGTTTATTAGTGTTAGTTTTTTTTATTTTGGGGGGTTTGGTGAGTGGGGGGTTTTACTTTTAGGGGGGACCTGGTTTATTTGTAATGTAAAAGAGCTGATTTCTTTAGGGCAATGCCCTACAAAAAGCCCTTTTAAGGGCTATTGGTAGTTTAGCATTAGATTAGGTGTTTTTTTATTTTGGGGGACTTTTTTATTTTCATAGGGATTAGGTTTAATTTTTTTATTTTGGATAGTATTGTTTATTATTTTTTTGTAATGTTAGCGGTTTTTTATTTTCTGTAATTAGATTAATGTAATGGAATTTTTTTTTTATTTTCTATTGTAATGTAACATAGTAACATAGTAGATGAGGCTGAATAAAGACCGAAATCCATCGAGTTCAACCTATACAAATCCAAAATATATACAAAAAGCTCCAGTTAAACTTAAATAATCCCACTAAAAGGTGACCCATTTAAAACTAGCAACCATATCCATGAATTTTGTTTATAGACAGAAATGTATCCAAATAATTTTTAAATGTATCTAGGGTTTTGGCAGTTTTGGAGTTCCACAATTTTATTGCTCTTACAGTGAAAAAACGTTTCCGTTGCAGGAGATTAAATCTCCTTTCCTCCAACCTTAAATTGTGACCTCTGGTCACAAACAATTTTCTTGGAATAAACAGAGCTTCTGCCATCTCTGTATATGGGCCTTGAATATATTTATATAAAGTAATCATGTCACCTCTTAAGCGCCTTTTTTCTAAAGCAAACAGACCCAGTTTGGCTAGCCTCTCCTCATAGGTTAAATTCTCCAATCCCCTTATTAGCTTTGTGGCCCTTCTCTGGACTTTTTCTAGTTCTGCAATATCTTTTTTTGTGATTGGTCCCCAGAACTGCACTCCATACTCAAGGTGAGGTCTTACCAGGGCTTTATATAGTGACAGAATTATGCTTTCCTCCCTTGAGTTAATGCCTCTTTTAATACATGCTAGTATCTTATTAGCCTTTGAAGCTGCTGGCCTGCATTGTGCACCCATTTTTAGCTTGTTATCTATTATTACCCCCAAATCCCTTTCCTCCTGTGTTTGGCTGAGTCTTGTCACATTTAAATAATACGTTGCCTGCTTATTTTTACTTCCAAAATGTAGAACCTTGCATTTTCCCGTATTAAATCTCATTTTCCATTTACCTGCCCATACTTCTAATTTTTGCAGGTCCCTTTGTAACGAAAGTTCATCCTGCTCTGACCTAATAACCTTACTTAACTTAGTATCATCTGCAAAAATAGAGATGTCGCTATTTAATCCTAGCTCCAAGTCATTTATAAAAATATTAAAAAGAATAGGGCATAGCATTGATCCCTGGGGTACTCCACTGATTACCTTTGTCCAATCTGAGTATGATCCATTTACTACTACTCGTTGCTCTCTATCCAGTTATTTATCCACAAACTAACATTTTCAGCTATTCCCAGTCTTCTAATTTTGTGCATTAATCTCTCATGTGGCACTGTATCAAACGCCTTCGCAAAATCTAAGTATATCACATCAACTGATTCCCCTTTATCTATATTTTTACTCACTTCCCCATAGAATCTAATTAGATTAGTTTGACATGATCTATTTCTCCTAAAACCATGTTGATTAGAACTCATAATCTTGTTTACACGAATATGCTCATCAATATAATCCCTTATAATCCCTTCAAATATCTTCCCCACTATTGATGTCAGACTAACTGGTCTATAGCTTCCTGGATCATCCCTACTTCCCCTTTTGAAGAGTGGCACCACATCAGCTTTACGCCAATCTTTGGGTACCATGCCTGAGGATAATGAGTCTTGAAAAATTAAGAGTAGAGGTTTGTCTATAACAGTGCTAAGTTCCCTTAACACCCTTGGTTGTATTCCATCTGGGTCTGGAGTTTTATTTACCTTAATATTATCTAATTTGTTCCTGATATCCTCTATACATAAACCAATTAATGGCATGGGCTGGCATGTTCTATTTTGTTCCAAAGTATCATCCAATGGTTCCTCTGTTGTGTATACTGAAGAAAAAAACTGGTTTAGTACATCAGCCTTCTCCCTGTCACTGTTAATTATGCTACCCTCCCCGCATTTTAATGTACCTATACAGCGAGTGCAGAATTATTAGACAAGTTGTATTTTTGAGGATTAATTTTATTATTGAACAACAACCATGTTCTCAATGAACCCAAAAAACTCATTAATATCAAAGCTGAATAGTTTTGGAAGTAGTTTTAGTTTGTTTTTAGTTATAGCTATTTTAAGGGGATATCTGTGTGTGCAGGTGACTATTACTGTGCATAATTATTAGGCAACTTAACAAAAAACAAATATATACCCATTTCAATTATTTATTTTTACCAGTGAAACCAATATAACATCTCAACATTCACAAATATACATTTCTGACATTCAAAAACAAAACAAAAACAAATCAGTGACCAATATAGCCACCTTTCTTTGCAACGACACTCAAAAGCCTGCCATCCATGGATTCTGTCAGTGTTTTGATCTGTTCACCATCAACACTGCGTGCAGCAGCAACCACCGCCTTCCAGACACTGTTCAGAGAGGTGTACTGTTTTCCCTCCTTGTAAATCTCACATTTGATGATGGACCACAGGTTCTCAATGGGGTTCAGATCAGGTGAACAAGGAGGCCATGTCATTAGATTTTCTTCTTTTATATCATTTCTTGCCAGCCATGCTGTGGAGTACTTGGACGCGTGTGATGGAGCATTGTCCTGCATGAAAATCATGTTTTTCTTGAAGGATGCAGACTTCTTCCTGTA
This sequence comes from Bombina bombina, assembly GCF_027579735.1. Taxonomy (NCBI): domain Eukaryota; kingdom Metazoa; phylum Chordata; class Amphibia; order Anura; family Bombinatoridae; genus Bombina; species Bombina bombina. Next base: position 920,471,797 of record NC_069503.1, read on the forward strand.
CCACTGCTTGAAGAAGGTGTCTTCCAGAAACTGGCAGTAGGACTGGGAGTTGAGCTTGACTCCATCCTCAACCCGAAAAGGCCCCACAAGCTCATCTTTGATGATACCAGCCCAAACCAGTACTCCACCTCCACCTTGCTGGCGTCTGAGTCGGACTGGAGCTCTCTGCCCTTTACCAATCCAGCCACGGGCCCATCCATCTGGCCCATCAAGACTCACTCTCATTTCATCAGTCCATAAAACCTTAGAAAAATCAGTCTTGAGATATTTCTTGGCCCAGTCTTGACGTTTCAGCTTGTGTGTCTTGTTCAGTGGTGGTCGTCTTTCAGCCTTTCTTACCTTGGCCATGTCTCTGAGTATTGCACACCTTGAGCTTTTGGGCACTCCAGTGATGTTGCAGCTCTGAAATATGGCCAAACTGGTGGCAAGTGGCATCTTGGCAGCTGCAAGCTTGACTTTTCTCAGTTCATGGGCAGTTATTTTGCGCCTTGGTTTTTCCACACGCTTCTTGCGACCCCTGTTGACTATTTTGAATGAAACGCTTGATTGTTCGATGATCACGCTTCAGAAGCTTTGCAATTTTAAGAGTGCTGCATCCCTCTGCAAGATATCTCACTATTTTTGACTTTTCTGAGCCTGTCAAGTCCTTCTTTTGACCCATTTTGCCAAAGGAAAGGAAGTTGCCTAATAATTATGCACACCTGATATAGGGTGTTGATGTCATTAAACCACACCCTTCTCATTACAGAGATGCACATCACCTAATATGCTTAATTGGTAGTAGGCTTTCGAGCCTATACAGCTTGGAGTAAGACAACATGCATAAAGAGGATGATGTGGTCAAAATACTAATTTGCCTAATAATTCTGCACTCCCTGTATTGTCTTTCTTAGATTTTTTGCTATTTATGTACTTAAAGAACCTTTTAGGGTTAGATTTAGAATCCTTTGCAATTAATTTTTCATTTTTAATTTTGACTAATTTGATTGCTTTTTTGCATGCTTTGTTACATTCCTTATAAATATGGAATTTTGAGTCTGTACTATTTTCTTTGAATAATTTAAATGCACTACGTTTTTTCCTAATTTCTCTTAACACATTTATATTCAGCCACATTGGCTTGGATTTTTAATTTTAATTTTTATAACCATATGGTATTTGTTGATATGTATATTTATTTAACAAAGTTTTAAATGTTATCCATTTATCCTCTGTATTTTTATTAGAGAATACTTTGTCCCAATTTATATTATTTAATGATTTCCTTAAATCGTTGAATTTTGCTTTCTTAAAATTAAAAGTCTTGGTTAAACCTTTAAGACACTGCTTATGAAAAGAAATTTCAAATGTGACCATGTTATGATCACTGTTACCCAAATGTTCTTTGACTTCTATATTTGATATTATATCTGTATTATTTGATAGCACTAAATCCAATATAGCGTTACTCCTAGTTGGCTCCTCTATTAATTGTGACAAGAAGTTATCCCTGAGAACTTAGCTGAATTACTAGTTTCATTGGCCCAGTTTATATCAGGGTAGTTAAAATCTCCCATAAATACAGCACTGTTATTAGCAGCCTTACCTATTTGTATTAGTAGTTGAGTTTCATCCAAGTCACTAATGTTGGGGGGTTTGTAGCATGTTCCTAGTAATATTTTTTTAGGATTTTTCCCCCCACTCTTTATTTCCACCCAAAGGGTCTCTACATTGTCACCTGTATCAGAAATATCTTCCCTTATTGTAGGTTTAAGGTTAGGTTTAATATACATGCAGATTCCTCCACCCCTTTTCTTATTTCTGTCCCTCCTAAATAAAGTATACCCCTCTAAGTTAACTGCCCACCAAGTTTCAGTTATACTGATAACATCATAGTCCTCTTCTGCAACTAAGAGCGTCAGCTCCCCCATTTTACCTGTCATGCTTCTTGCATTTGTTGCCATACATTTAATTTTCATGTGCTTTCTGCTGATACTTGGTGTGCTTTCCTCCATAATTTCTAATGTGACATTTCTTAAGCCATCTCTTCCTTGAGATATTAAAGGACTGACAGATTCACTGACTGATCTCTCTATTCTATTGTGTTCTAACTGACCTTCCCCCCCTTTGCCTAGTTTAAAAGGTTCTCTAAACGTGCTACCATCCTTTCCCCCAACTCTCCTGCACCCATGTTATTCAGATGCAATCCATCCTTACTGTACCAATTGTACCCAAGTGAAAAGTCAGCCCAGTGCTCTAAAAATTCAAACCCCTCATTTTTACACCATGTTTTTAACCATGAATTAACAGACCTTAGCTCCTTCTGACTTACTGAATTAGCACACTGCACTGGTAATATCTCAGAAAATATTACTTTGGAGGTCCTTGCTTTAAGCTTGCTACCTAACTCCCTGAAGTCATTTTTTAGGTTCTCCATCTCCCGCTGATTCCTTCATTAGTACAATATGTACCATGACTGCAGGATCAGACCCACATCCCTCTAACAATCTATCAATATGCTCCACAATATGCCTAACACGAGCCCCTGGAAGACAGCAAACTGTTCTATTTAAAGGGTCTGGATGACAAATTACCCTATCAACCTTCCTAATAATAGAGTCTCCTACCACCAACATCTGTCTCAGGCCCTGACTTGTATTCCCCTCTTCCATGACTGAAGGACTGTTAACTATAGTATGCCCCTCTACCATGTCTGAAGGACTGCCCGCCATAGTATGCTGCTCTTCCACAACTAAAGGACTGTTCACTATACTAGGCAAAACAGCCTTCTCTGACACTGCCACCCCTGAACTGATATCCCCAACATCTTCACTTAATCTGGCAAATCTGTTGGGGTGTCCCAGCTGAGAACTGGCCTGTCTCTTCCGCTTACCTTTACCTCGCCCTCTAACTGTGACCCAGCTACATCCTGGAGTCTCCTCATCTGAATCCTCCCCATTCCCACTAATAGAACCATTAACAATTAGCTCAGTCCTATCCTTTTCCCTTTCAAGTGTATGAATTTCATGCAGTGTTGCAATTCGTTCCTCCAGAACTCCAATATGAGTTTCTAAAGAAACAATATGCTCACATTTACCACAAACATATAATCCCTGAAGTGGCTGCTCCAGTGATGCAAACATATTGGCAAGCTGTACACTGAATAAGATTCTCACACATTATTGCTAAAATATATTTAACTTAAAAGTAAAAAGTAATTATATTTCCCCTTGGTTACTCCAAATCCTTGTTTGCCTAACTACCTTGGTTAGCTAACTTTTATACTTAAACAGATAATCTTACTTTAACAGAGAATCAATACAGCAGACCCAATTAGAGCAAGCTCAACAGAGTTAATGTGCTAAATTTATAAGCTTTCAGCAAGGCCCACACAGGTGAAAATAACCCCTCCCCTAATTACCCACACAGGAAACAAAAAAACAAAACAAAAATGGAATGGAAGAAATAAAATGTTTTTCTTTTTTAAAAATGCAACCCTTGAAAAACAAAATATTTATATATTAGATTGGTTAGCTAACTATTATACTTAAACATATAATCTTACTTTAACAGAGAATCAATACAGCATATTTTTTTTAAATTGTAAATAAGGGGTTAATTTAGGGGGTGTTAGGTTAGGGAGCTTAGTCATTAAATTCGTTTTTTGCGTTGTGGGGGTTGGTGGTGTAGTAGTTAATAGGTAAATTAGGTTTAAAGTGTTGTGGGGGGTTTAGGGGTTAATAGATGTATTAGGTAGTTTGCCATTGTGGGGTTTAATACTTCATGCGGGCATTTAGTTTATTATTTTTCTTATACTTTGTGAGGGGCGGTTAGTTTATTTTTTTAATATTTATTGCGTGCGCTTAGTTTTTTTTTAATACTTATTGCGGGCTTTTTTTTTTTTTTTGTAATGCTCGTTTGCCTTTGCTGCATCCCGGTGGATTCCAAAAATGGCAGAATGGTGAAAGAATCCACCTTCCCGGTGGATTCCGAAAATGGCAGGTGGATTCTTTCACCACCCTGCCATTTTCAGAATCTACCTGCCTTGTGTTGCGAACATTCCTTTGGGGATGCATGCGCAACTGCCGACAGCGACGGACACGTTAGATATTCAAATCTATTCCATTTGAGTTGAAAATCCTATTATAGCCTATTTAGCAAACCTTTTCAAATGCATTTGTAGTTTGATAACACCCATGGGCAATTCAACATGGGCATTCCCATCAATCAGAAAACACTTTTCCAGCAGCTTTTGTAATTTTCTCATTTCACTCTTGGACACCTTGAAAAACTATTTTTGCCTTTTTGGAGAAAATAAAACTCATATCACTTTTAAACTATGAAACCTGAACACAAATTAAATACAATTATATTAATGCTAATTTATGATTGCAGTTGGAGGGTTAAAACAGTCATCATCAATATTGAATGAATTAACCTGCATATTTTGCTTTTTTTCTTGAAGGTCTCTGAGAATCCTTGAGAAACCCCACTCGAGGAGCTTGGGATACTTCCTGTTTTAATTTGTTTTTCATGCATTTAGAGAGATATGAAATAGTACTCATTTAGCAAAATCTTTTAACTCACTTGTTTTCTTGGAAACTGAGAACTTAGAACTCCTCAGTATTCCACTGCCTACAGGAAGGGAAGCTATGATGAGAACTTAAAGGGACATGAAACTAATATTTTTTCTTTCATGAATTAGAAAGAGCATGCAATATTGAACAACTTTCCAATTTACTTCTATTATTTAATGTGCTTCATTCTCTTGATATCCTTTGTTGAAAGGCATATCTAAATAGGCTCAGTCGCTGCTGATTGGTGGCTGCACATAGATGCCTCGTGTGATTGGCTCACCTATGTGCATTGATATATCTTCTACAAAAGATATGAATGAAATTAAATAATAGAAGTAAATTTGAATATTGTTTAAAATTGTACACTCTTTCAAAATCATTAAAAAGAAAAAAATGTGAGCTTTAGGTCTATTTAAGGGTCTTCACCCTTCTATTAAATTCACCCAATGAAAAGAACAGCCAAGACAATAATCTTGCAGAGGTTACCTCAGACAGCTGCTTTGACAATGTTGCTGAATTTGTAAAATTATTAACTTTCCCGGCCATCTTAAAATGGCCACCAGACTCCTCCCACCTCTTGTGTGCCTTGGTGGGTATGTAAAGCAACAGCAAATCATGATAGACTCAGGCAAAATATTTTAGAGTGGCACTCTAAAGTTAGCTGCCAAAAAGGCTGTTCAGTTAAATTGGTCTGCGTGTTCCAGAATAGACCCATGTGTTAAAAACCCACAACCACAAAAGTTTTCTGCTTTTTCATGTGTTAAGTATTTGTACTTATTTTGCCTTCCTGTAGAGACCACAGCCCCATTGGAGGCTAGCCTATTACAGATTGTAAGACTAGCCTATTACAATTCAAATCTATCTTGATCGCTGGTAAACAACATGAATGCCATTTCTATACAGGCAGGATGGGCATATTGGACATGTTCACTCAAAACGGCCGATTTATCAAGCCCAGTGTGCAGCCTTATGCAGCTATTTCTGCACGAGCCATGAGGCTCCCTGGAAACAGGAGTTAAGAAGCAGTGGTCTTAAGACTCGTCCGCCACCTCTGAGGAGGCAGACAGCAATCAGTCCGATTGGATACGATCGGGTTGATTGACACCCCCTACTAGCGGCCGGTTGTGCGCGAATGTGCAAGGGGCAGCATTGCACAAGCATTTCACAAGAAATACTTGTGCAATGATAAATGCCGACAGTGTATGCTGTCGGCATTTATCGATGTGTGGCGGACATGATCGGCTACAGCAGATTATGGCCTCTATTTATCAAGCTGTCTACTTTCTAGCATTCGCCAGCCCCAATACGCTCACCTAAGCTTGCCTAATATCGCTGCCGCGGACCTGAATACGTTCACCAAATTTATCAAGAAAGCTGTCAAAAAGCCGCACACCAAGTACGGTGCGATGAGCAGAGGACTGTTAACTAACAGTCATCGATCTCGCTGCTCATCGGCTTATTCGCAGCTTTCTTGCTAGCCTGTCACTAAGCACCCACACTATACTATACTGTTTTACCCCCTATACTGCCGCTCCCGGAGCCCCCCGCAACTAAATAAACTTATTAACCCCTAAACCGCTGCTCCCGGACCCCGCCGCAACTAAATAAATATATTAACCCCTAAACTGCAGATCCCCGACCCCGCCGCAAACTATAATAAATATATTAACCCCTAAACCGCCACTCCCGGACCCCGCCATCACCTACATTATACCTATTAACCCCTAATCTGCCGCCCCCTATACCGCCGCCACCTACGTAAAGTTATTAACCCCTATCCTGCCAATCCCGGACCCCGCCGCAAATAAATAAATGTTTAACCCCTAAACCCCCGCCCCCGGAGCCCACCGCCACCTACATTACATTTATTAACCCCTAATCTGCCACTCTATACCGCCGCCACCTAAATTGTATCTATTAACCCCTAAACCTAAGTCTAACCCTAACACCCCCCCTAACTTAAATATTATTATTAAATAAATATTCCTATAATTAAATAAATAATTCCTATTTAAAACGAAATACTTTACTATAAAATAAACCCTAAGATAGCTACAATATAACTAATAGTTAGATTGTAGCTATTTTAGGGTTTATTTTTATTTTACAGGCAACTTTGTATTTATTTTAACTAGGTACAATAGCTATTAAATAGTTATTAACTATTTAATAGCTACGTAGTTAAAATAAATACAAATATACCTGTAAAATAAAGCCTAACCTAAGTTACAATTACACCTAACACTAAACTACAATTAAATAAATTAAATTAATTAAATACAATTACCTACAATTAAATAAAAATTAAATAAAGTACAAAAAAACCCCCTCTAAATTACAGAAAATAAAAAAAATACAAGAAGTTTAAACTAATTATACCTAATCTAAGCCCCCTAATAAAATAAAACATCCCCCCAAAATAATAAAATTCCCTACCCTATACTAAATTACAAATAGCCCTTAAAAGGGCTTTTTGCGGGGCATTGCCCCAAAGTAATCAGTTCTTTTACCTGTAAAAAAATAAATACACCCCCCCAACATTTAAACCCACCACCCACACCCAACCTTACTCTAAAACCCACCCAAACCCCCCTTAAAAAAAACTAACACTAACTCCCTGAAGATCACCCTACCTTGAGCCGTCTTCACCCAGCCGGGACTAAGTCATCAACGAATCCGGGCGAAATGGTCCTCCAGATGGGCAGAAGTCTTCATCCAATCTGGCCAGAAGAGGTCCTCCAGATGGGCAGAAGTCTTCCTCCAAGCGGCATCTTCTATCTTCTTCCATCCGACGAGGAGCAGCACCATCTTGAAGACATCCGACGCGGAGCATCCATCGATCCCAATGACTAAACGACGAATGACGGTTCCTTTAAATTATGTCATCCAAGATGGCATCCCTTGAATTCCGATTGGCTGATAGGATTCTATCAGCCAATCGGAATTAAGTAGGAAAAAATCTGATTGGCTGATGAAATCAACCAATCGGATTGAAGTTCAATCCGATTGGCTGATCCGATCAGCCAATAGGATTGACCTCGCATTCTATTGGATGTTCCAATCAGGTGTTTAGACTCAGGGTACATGTTAGGGTGTTAGGTGTATACATTTCCCATAGGAATCAATGGGATATCGGGCAGCAGCGAACATGAGCTCTCGCTGCTGTCAGACTCCCATTGATTCCTATGGGATCCACCGCATCCAGGGTGGCGGATTGAAAACCAGGTACGCTGGGCCGGAATTGTGGCGAGAGTACCTGGTTGTTCTTTGATAACTTCCAAAAGAAGTCAGTTTATGCCAAACTTGCGTTCGGAACATCTGGAGTGATGTAACCATCGATCTGTGACGGACTGAGTCCGGCGGATCGTATGTTACGTCACTAGATTCTACTTTTGCCGGTCTGTAGGGCTTGATAACTATGGCGAATCAGCCTCACCACAAATACGCTGCGGAGTTCCAGCGTATTTGCGGTTGATGGCTTGATAAATAGAGGCCAAAGTCAGCTCCCACTTTGGCCCCAAAGATTATAATGACACTTTTATAGGTAGATTACAAGTGTCGCTTTTGCTCAAGCATAAACTGCACTAGAAGTGAGCTTTTTGTATGCGTCAGATAGCGTGCATATTACAAGTTGAAAGTAAAAAGTTTGCAAATGAGTGAAAGTCAACGCATGGTAACCAAAGGATTTCAAATATCGCGTTAACTTATTCTTCCCCATAAACTTTAATAGAGAGCGCAGAAGAAAAAGGATAACACTTATCACTTGTGTGCTAACCTGACAGGTGTTATGAATATTTTACTTTCCAATGTTCTTCACATACAGATTTTTTTTATTGTAAATATCTATATTACTATATATATATATTATATATAAATATATATATATATATATATATATATATATATATATATATATATATATATATATATATATATATATATATATTATGTATATCTGTATATACCTATTACTATATATCTATTTATATAGATATATAGGTATAGATAATTAGTTGACATTAACATTATCAAATATATTGAAATAAATATTTAATAATAAAAATTACTATTTTCTCCTATGCTAAGAACACAGCAGTTTTAAATATGCGTAACATGATTTGTGTTCCACACTAATGCGGTGTCAGGTTACCGCACATGAATAATTGCTAATCTTAAAGTGCGTTCTTAAAATATAAAAAAATATAAATCCTAATTATTAAAAATTATTATATATACTGTAAACTATGATTATATATACTCCATGGATTATTTAGAATGTTTTACTGTCAGTATGTATAATAAAAAAAGACAGTAAGTATAATAAAACAAAAATACTGTACTGAGCATGGGCAAGAAACTGACTGGAGCTTGTGCAGGTATCTCCTAGCAATTATATAGAAATGGCAAGCTCGTAATTTGCCTTCCTGTAGGGACCACAGTCCCATTGGAGGCTGTGACAGGAAGTAATGAAAAAAGAAAGAAAATATAAAATTATGAAAGGTACATATTGTCAGGAACACCACTGACACTACCACGTTCAAGTTCACCCTTCCTATTCTGGGCTGCTAGTCGGCGTCAGGTGGAGGTATTCCTTAAACCGAAGTGACTGTAACAAAAGTATACTTGGAAACAAAAAGGGCCAAGGATCCAAGAGTCAGGTGAAGAGCAGGCAGCAAGCAAGGCGAGGACGTTAAACAATCCGAGGTCAGGGCATGCAGCTGGGGTGTTACATAACCAGGGCCGTCTTTAACGTGGGGCAAAAGGGACAGCTGCCCTGGGCCCAGTCTTTGTTGTTGGGCCCAAAGCAGCTGCCCCTTGAGCCCGCTCAGCAGTGGTGGATGGGGCCTCTCTGATACACTATAAAATGGGCCGCACCCCCACCACCTTATATAAGGACAGCGCGGCTGTGAGTGAGTACTGCAGGCAGGGGACATATTACTTGCATACAGCGGGCCCAGGGGTGGGAGGAACAGGGGCCTCATGTGACAGTAACTGAGTGCGAACTCCCGCTTGACGCTGCCGCTCCCCCTGAGTGAGAGGGAAGCAGGGGGCTGAACCGAGCAGAGGGAGGCAAGCAGTAGCACTGCAGCAGTGTACAGGCTTGGACTGTCACTAGTACATCTAATATTGAGCTTAGTGCCATTGAAATGTCTATGATACTTTAGCCAATGATTAAGAACTACTTAGAAAACTAACTGGTAAACTAAACACAGATCTTAGCTTGCACTTATGAGCTTTTGTAATTAATATGCTATGTATGTTGAATGTTAAATGCAAAAACTTTTGCTGACTTTTTTTTATATTATTATTATATTTTAACACTATCTAGCTGGTGAAATAATGTTCCCGTATAGACATTTCTAGCTCATCAAAGAATTTTCCAAGTACAGAGGTGGTTTTAGACATACAATTTGGGAGTAGAAATGTTGTCAATAAAATATCAAAGTTACAGGCGTACAGGTAAAGTTACAGGTACAGTATGTATATATATATATGTATATATATATATATATATATATATATATATATATATATATATACTGTATATATATATATATATATATATATATACAGGGAGTGCAGAATTATTAGGCAAATTAGTATTTTGACCACATCATCCTCTTTATGCATGTTGTCTTACTCCAAGCTGTATAGGCTCGAAAGCCTACTACCAATTAAGCATATTAGGTGATGTGCATCTCTGTAATGAGAAGGGGTGTGGTCTAATGACATCAACACCCTATATCAGGTGTGCATAATTATTAGGAAACTTCCTTTCCTTTGGCAAAAATGGGTCAAAAGAAGGACTTGACAGGCTCATAAAAGTCAAAAATAGTGAGATATCTTGCAGAGGGATGCAGCCCATGAACTGAGAAAAGTCAAGCGTGCAGCTGCCAAGATGCCACTTGCCACCAGTTTGGCCATATTTCAGATCTGCAACATCACTGGAGTGCCCAAAAGCACAAGGTGTGCAATACTCAGAGACATGGCCAAGGTAAGAAAGGCTGAAAGACGACCACCACTGAACAAGACACACAAGCTGAAACGTTCAAGACTGGGCCAAGAAATATCTCAAGACTGATTTTTCTAAGGTTTATGGACTGATGAAATGAGAGTGAGTCTTGATGGGCCAGATGGATGGGCCCGTGCTGGATTGGTAAAGGGCAGAGAGCTCCAGTCCGACTCAGACGCCAGCAAGGTGGAGGTGGAGTACTGGTTTGGGCTGGTATCATCAAAGATGAGCTTGTGGGGCCTTTTCGGGTTGAGGATGGAGTCAAGCTCAACTCCCAGTCCTACTGCCAGTTTCTGGAAGACACCTTCTTCAAGCAGTGGTACAGGAAGAAGTCTGCATCCTTCAAGAAAAACATGATTTTCATGCAGGACAATGCTCCATCACACACGTCCAAGTACTCCACAGCGTGGCTGGCAAGAAAGGGTATAAAAGAAGAAAATCTAATGACATGGCCTCCTTGTTCACCTGATCTGAACCCCCCTTGAGAACCTGTGGTCCATCATCAAATGTGAGATTACAAGGAGGGAAAACAGTACACCTCTCTGAACAGTGTCTGGGAGGCTGTGGTTGCTGCTGCACGCAATGTTGATGGTGAACAGATCAAAACACTGACAGAATCCATGGATGGCAGGCTTTTGAGTGTCCTTGCAAAGAAAGGTGGCTATATTGGTCACTGATTTGTTTTTTGTTTTGTTTTTGAATGTCAGAAATGTATATTTGTGAATGTTGAGATGTTATATTGGTTTCACTGGTAAAAATAAATAATTGAAATGGGTATATATTTGTTTTTTGTTAAGTTGCCTAATAATTATGCAGAGTAATAGTCACCTGCACACACAGATATCCCCCTAAAATAGCTATAACTAAAAACAAAACTAAAAACTACTTCCAAAACTATTCAGCTTTGATATAATGAGTTTTTTGGGTTCATTGAGAACATGGTTGTTGTTCAATAATAAAATTAATCCTCAAAAATATAACTTGCCTAATAATTCTGCACTCCCTGTATATATTGTGTATATATACAGTATATTTATGTATATGCTGATAATATACAGGAAGAATGTTATACAGAAGACATAGGGGCTGCTTATGTCATATTAGGGTGTTTGTTGAGGGCTGGCTCAAGATATTGTGCTGCTTAAGTCAAGGAATGCAGTAACAACCCCCCCCCCCCCCAAGTAGTAACATTACTGATTAGCATATCAACCTTATATTACTAAGCCTGCCTACTTTTTATTTAAATTATGTGTTGGTTGAGTGCAAAATATAACTCACCACTTGTAATATTAGCAATGTTTAATGAAGTCCTTACGTAAAGGGTTAGAGATACATTAAAAGTTGCACCAAATACAAGCATAAATACATTAAAATAAAGTTTTACACTCATATATACACTATCTGATACATTTTAATCATATGAATATATAAATAAATAATAATAATTATATTGGTTAAAAGGCATGGGGGGGCCCTCCAAGAAAATGTTTGCCCAGGGTCCAATCAATATTAAAGACGACCCTGTACATAACCCAAAAGGCATCACTAATATTCAAATGCCTGTAATGTTTTCTGAATGATGTGAATAGCAAATGTATTATCCATGAAACAGCTTGTAGCTCCTAAGCTGCTACTTGTATAAGTTGCTGATCCCCAACATAAAATTAGTTGAATTCTCTAAAATTGATGTTGTAAGGAGAGGTGACGGCTGGAGCTGAGACTCACCAGAAAAGCGATAACCTCTTAAAGAACAAGAGTGATCAAGTGATTGGCACCACCACAGTACATGCAAAGGTTTCAACATACTCCTTCTAGCCATTACTTCAGCCAAAAGAGGTCCCCTGGCTGTACAAATCTCCATAGGTTTAGGCATAGTTGTGAGTGCTGGAAGAATGGGAGGATGAGAACGTGGGACCTGTTGTACAAAAGGGTTTTTCAGCAAGTACATGTAGATTATGTCTCTCTAGTCTGCGCGGTCACATCTGTAGATCAATCTGTAGGACGAGCAAGGCAAAAGCTTTTAGAGCAGCAGGAGTCTTGACCCGAGCCAATTCATCTTTAATTGCTTTAGATAAACCAAGCTGACATTGACTCTGAATGGCTACTTCAGTACAGCAACATAAAAGCAGGCCAGCGTCTAAACTCTGAAATGTAATTTTCACAGGATGGTTCCCTTGCTGTAGAGAATGTAGATTATTATTATTAAGGCCCCAAATGGCCTTAACGAAAAAATAGACTTCTCATGCTTCCTTTAGTGTTTCTCTGTTAGGGATTTGTGGATGGGTTTATTATAGTCTCTAATAACAAATAAATATATCTATCTAGTTAACATAATAGTATTCTTTTGCCCTTAACAACATTGTGTCAAAATGTTTTTCTTGATTTTGTGTTTGATGTGTCTCCGGGTAGAAACTACCCCAAAACATGTTTGCACAAAGTTATAGTTGGTTTTTAATATTGCACGTGCAAATATATTGTGCTTTTCATTCTGTAAATAAGTTTGCTGTGATGTAACTCAAATTATTATAAATTAAATATTTAAATGAGCATCCATGCTATAAATGGAGTACAAGTGCCGTACACAACCATCCGATGAAGCCCTGAAGTCAGCCCACTAAGGGGGAGGGGCGAAACGCGTCATGACTGACGTCTGAGAAGCAGCAACTTTTGAAGTGGAGTACACTTACCTGGCAGCGGTTTTGAATTACCACATTACTGAGGAGCGTTTGCAGTTACCAGCATTAAGTTAGCAGCCTTGTTCGGGAGTTCCTTGTTCACAATTGAAAGGAGGTGATAACCGGAAAAGAGGACCACACACAGTTACCCTTCTGTGATATCGTCACACTCTCTGTGAAGCTTGTGAATTGAATACAGGAGGAAACGACACAGGTGCAAACAGGAACTTCTACCGCATATGGTGGTGAGGCTGCTTTATTCTTGTTGTGCTGGCTGGCTCATAATCAGTTACACTGGAACTTTATTATGCAACTTTCCCATGCAATACAGAGCGTGTGATTCACACTAAGTGCTCTGATGGTTCTGGACATTTGCTACTTTATGTCTAATGGTGTTATTGTTGCTTATTGTATCCTTGACACAAATGTTTATATAGGGGAGCGGTTTTGTAACATAATTGCGCTTCTCTGTATTCAGTACTTATATAATTTGTGTAAGGAACTTTTCTGATAACCAGGCCTGGTATGTGTATATTACTCCTTTTAATCACAATTTTGGTTTAGGGGTCTATGTCTCTGACATGTTGGGATTAGCAAAATAAACACTTGTTATCAAAGATATCTGAGTGCTGCTTATGTCATTCTTTTCATAACTATTAATTTAGTTATGACTTCTCTTTAAAATGTTTTAGTAGATTATTATCAGCAGTAAAGGTTTATTGGGGATCTTGGTATAAAAACATCCATTTATCCAAAAAAGATATCCAAAGAAAGAAGTTCAGGAGTTGGTGGGCCTAGACCATATAAACTTCATCTAGTAATGTAATAACTGCACAAACCTTTAGAAAGTCACTGGCATAGATATGTGGTTTAAGTGAGAACAATAGCTGGAGGATGTCTTCATTTTTATAACCTAGCACATCCCTAGAGAAACAAGCCAGAAGAAGTACTTGCAGTTAAGGTGTAAATGCAGTGGAAGCAGTTCTGGAAGTACTCACTACAGGTATGCTTTCTTCCAATACTGTGGGTTGTATCGAGACTCTTTGGTTTGCAGTTGTGAAAGGCCTCCGTAAAACAATTGGCTAAGTTGGTGACATATGTTGTGCTATCTCTTCCAATTAGGAGTCATATCTTGAAGCCTCTGACATCTTTCTGGCTTGTTTGTAATGTCAGGAATGCAAATGCACTACCATGTTCAAGTTCACCCTCCCTATTCTTGGTCACTAGTCATGCAAGATTCAGGGGAAGAGTAGGCGGCAAGCAAGGAAAAGTCATTAACAATACAAGTTCAGAGCTGGCTGCTGGCAAAACTTAAGGCTAGATTAGGAGTGGAGTGCAAATTAACGCTCTCCCACTTGCACATTAAACTTCGCTAGATGGATTGCGCATATATTACATGTTGAAAACAAAAAATTTGTGCTCATGCACTAACCCGATGCATGCAAAAAGTCAAACTTTGAATATTGTGAACACGTTAACGCATTCCCTCACAGACTTCAATGGAGCACGAAAAGTGGGGAAAAACTAACACCCTTACTCGCACTCTATTATATATATATGATATTTTTTGGTAAAATATATATCCACGCCTATATATACAGTATATAATATATACTATATATATATATATATATATATATATATATATATATATAATATATATATATATATATATATATATACATATCCAAAGTCCAAACTACAGTGTTACCCTCCAAAGGTCATCTGCCTGGGTGCATGAATGTAATAAATAATCCGCAAAACAAATGCACTAACAGGTCTTTAGTTAAAGTATATTCTCAAATTTAATGGAACGTTTTCGGGGAAAGCTCCCCTTCATCAGCATCCATTAAGTTTGAGAATATACAGGGAGTGCAGAATTATTAGGCAAGTTGTATTTTTGAGGATTAATTTTATTATTGAACAACAACCATGTTCTCAATGAACCCAAAAAACTCATTAATATCAAAGCTGAATAGTTTTGGAAGTAGTTTTTAGTTTGTTTTTAGTTATAGCTATTTTAGGGGATATCTGTGTGTGCAGGTGACTATTACTGTGCATAGGTATTAGGCAACTTAACAAAAAACAAATATATACCCATTTCAATTATTTATTTTTACCAGTGAAACCAATATAACATCTCAACATTCACAAATATACATTTCTGACATTCCAAAACAAAACAAAAACAAATCAGTGACCAATATAGCCACCTTTCTTTGCAAGGACACTCAAAAAGCCTGCCATCCATGGATTCTGTCAGTTGTTTTGATCTGTTCACCATCAACATTGCGTGCAGCAGCAACCACAGCCTCCCAGACACTGTTCAGAGAGGTGTACTGTTTTCCCTCCTTATAAATCTCACATTTGATGATGGACCACAGGTTCTCAATGGGGTTCAGATCAGGTGAACAAGGAGGCCATGTCATTAGATTTTCTTCTTTTATACCCTTTCTTGCCAGCCCTTGCTGTGAGTACTTGGACGCTGAGTGATGGAGCATTGTCCTGCATGAAAATCATGTTTTTCTTGAAGGATGCAGACTTCTTCCTGTACCACTGCTTGAAGAAGGGTGTCTTCCAGAAACTGCAGTAGGACTGGAGTTGAGCTTGACACCATCCTCTACCCGAAAAGGCCCCACAAGCTCATCTTTGATGATACCCAGCCCAACCCAGTACTTCCACCTCCACCTTGCTGGCGTCTGAGGTCGGACTGGAGCTCTCTGCCCTTTACCATCCAGCCACGGGGCCCATCCATCTGGCCCATCAAGTCTCACTCTCATTTCATCAGTCCATAAAACCTTAGAAAAATCAATCTTGAGATATTTCTTGGCCCAGTCTTGACTTTTCAGCTTGTGTGTCTTGTTCAGTGGTGGTCGTCTTTCAGCCTTTCTTACCTTGGCCATGTCTCTGAGTATTGCACACCTTGTGGCTTTTAGGCACTCCAAGTGATGTTGCAGCTCTGAAATATGGTCAAAACTGGGTGCAAGTGGCATCTTGGCAGCTGCACCGCTTGACTTTTCTCAGTTCATGGGCAGTTATTTGCGCCCTTGGTTTTTCCACACGCGTCTTGCGACCCTGTTGACCTATTTTGAATGAAACGCTTGATTGTTCGAGTCGATCACAGCTTCAGAAGCTTTGCAATTTAAGAGTGCTGCATCCCTCTGCAAAGATATCTCACTATTTTTGACTTTTCTGAGCCTGTCAAGGTCCTTCTTTTGACCCAATTTGCCAAAGGAAAGGAGTTGCCTAATAATTATGCACACCTGATTTAGGGTGTTGATGTCATTAGACCACACCCCTTCTCATTACAGAGATGCACAACACTAATATGCTTAATTGGTAGTAGGCTTTCGAGCCTATACAGCTTGAGTAAGACAACATGCATAAAGAGGGATGATGTGGTCAAAATACTCATTTGCCTAATAATTCTGCACTCCCTGTACTTAACTAAAGACCTGTGAGTGCATTTGTTTAGCGGATATTATATACATATATATATATATATATATATACTATAATATATATATATATACTATATATATATATATATATAATATATATACATATAAAATTTTATATAGGTAGAGATATATACAGATATATATAGGAATATTTATTTAGAAGATACTTAGAACATATTTCCCTATGAGAAGAACATCCAAGATTGAAATATTTACAGTAAATACACTGTTAAACACTTTATTTTTTAGCTTCTTGACTGCAAATTGCTCCAATACACACACACACACACATATATATATTACAGTGGATATAAAAGTCTACACACCCCTGCTAAAATGTCAGGTTGCATAAGTGTGAAATGGTTGCATAAGTGTGAACACCCTTAAACTAATACTTTATTGAAGCATCTTTTGATTTTATTTCAGCCCTCAGTCTTTTTGGGGCATGAGTTTTTCAGCATGGCACATCTTGACTTGGCAAGATTTGCCCATTCTTCTTGCAAAAACACTCTATATCTGTCAGAATGCGAGGGAATCTCCTGTGCACCAGCCCTCTTAAGATCACCCTCAGATTTTGAATTGGATTCAGGTCTGGGCTCTGGCTGGGCCATCCCAAAACTTTAATCTTCTTCTGGTGAAGCCATTCCTTTGTTGATTTGGATGTATGCTTTGGGGTCTCTTCATGTTCAGCTTTCTAGCAGAAGCCAAAGGTTTTGTGCCAATATTATCTGGTATTTGGAACTGTTCATTATTCCTCTACCTTGACTAAGGCCCCAGTTCCAGCTGAAGAAAAACAGCCCCAAAGCATGATGCTGACACCACCATGCTTCACTGTGGGTTATGGTGTTCTTTTGGTGATATGCAGTGTTGTTTTGCGGCAAAACATATCTTTTGGAATTATGGCCAAAAAGTTCAAGTTTGGTTTCATCAGACAGGAACACCTTTTGCAACATGCTTTTGGGAAACTTCAGATGTGTTTTTGCAAAATTTTAGCCGGGCTTGGATGTTTTTTTTTGTAAGAAAAGGCTTCCATCTTGCTACTCTACCCAATAGCCCAGACTTATGAAGAATACGGGCAATTGTTTGTCACATGTACCACACAGCCAGTACTTGCCAGATATTCCGGCAGCTCCTTTAATGTTGCTGTAGGTCTCTTGGCAACCTCCCAGACCAGTTTTCTTCTCGTCTTTTCATCAATTTTGGAGTGACATCCAGTTTCTTGGTAATGTCACTGTTGCTCCATATTTTATTTACTTGATGATGACTGTCTTCACTGTGTTCTATGGTAATATCTAATGCCATTGGAAATTCTTTTGTACCCTTCTCCTGACTGTTACCTTTTAACAATGAGATCCCTCTGATGCTTTAGACGCTCTCTGCGGACCATGGCTTTTGCTGTAGGATGCGACTAACAAAATGTCAGGAAAGACCTACTAGAACAGCTGAACTTTATTTGGGGATAATCAGAGGCACTTTAAATGATGGCAGGTGTGTACTGACTCCTATTTAACATGATTTTGAATGTGATTGCTTAATTCTGAACACAGCTACATCCCCAGTTATAAAAGGGTGTTCACACTTATGCAACCATATTATTTTATTTTTTTATTTTTATTTCCCTTTACCTAAAAGATTTGTTTTTCAATTGAATTGTACAGTTTATAGGCCACATTAAAGGTTTAAAAAGTTCTGAAATGATTTATATTTGTCTCATTTGTTTACATCACAGAAACCTGACATTTTAACAGGGGTGTGTAGACTTTTTATATCCACTGTATATATATATATATATATATATATATATATATATATATATATATATACTATATATAAATATATATATATATATACTATATATATTATATATATATAAATAAATAATAAATAAATAAATATCTGTCTAACCTTAATGCGAGTTCAATTCAATTGTGCTCAAGCAAAGATGTTTACATTCAACACGTAATACGTACGCTACCTTCAGACGCATGCAAAGAGCCTTGATATACCATTATTGCTTCCGTGCAACAGTTACTGCACCATTCTTAATCTAGTCCAAAGTCGTTAAACATTCTGAGGTTAGGGCAGGTGGCTTCCAAGGCAAAGTTATTAAACAATCTGAAGTCAGGGTAGGTGGCCAGCCTGGCAAGGTTGTTAAACTATGCAAGGTCAGGGCAGGCAGCTGCAAGGGAAGGGTTATTACACAATCCAAGGTGAGGGTAGAAAAAGATGCAAGCAGACAGAGAACAAGGAATAGGGCCCTTAAAGTGACCATGAAACCCTTTTTTTTCATGGTTGAGACAGAGAATACATTTAAACAACTTTCTATTTTACTTCTATTATCTAATATGTTTCATTCTCTTGGTATCATTTGTTGAAGGAGCAGCATTGCACTAATGGTTTCTAACTGAACACATGGGTGAGCCAATCACAATCAAATATATATGCAGCCACCAATCAACAGCTAGAATCTAGGTTCTTTGCTGCTCCCGATCTTGCCTAGATAAACCTTTTAGCAAAGGATAACAAGAAAAGAAAGCAAAAGAAGTAAATTGGAAAGTTGCTTAAAATGGTATGGTAAGTATAAACAGCTGCTTAGTGCTTTTTTATTACAACAATAACACAGAGTGTTTTATATTTCTGCAACTAGATTTTGGGCTATAATAATTAGGGCTACAGTACAATGTATTTACACATATGTGAAATGTAAGAGAAAATCACAATCAATTCTTAATTTTGATGCTAAGCAGTGTTATTAAAAAAATTATTTTTATATGAAAGTATATGTGATAGAAGATACTTAAATAACCCCTAAATATAGTAGACTAGCATAATTAACAAGTGCATAATAAAAAGGACAATGCAATAACCCTATCTCTGAATTTCAAATAAGAAGATTTTTTTTCCTAACAAATTTCCGCCCCCATTTTTTGCCCCCATATCATGTGACAGCCATCAGCCAATCACAGACTAGTATACATAAACCCTGTGAACTTGTGCACATGCTCAGTAGGAGCTGTTACCTCATAAAGTGTGTATATATAAAATGACTGAGCAAAATGTAATAATAGAAGTACATTGAAAGTGTCTTAAAACTGCATGTTCTTTCTGAATCATGAAAGTTTAATTTTGACTTTAGTGTCCCTTTAAGGATACAACTTTAAATGTCTGCATTATTTGGAGCTAAATATTCTATGATTTTTTTTAGCTTAGATGCATGAAGGAGACATGACCTTTTCATTACTCACTGAAAGCATTGAGTGACTTTTGTAATACATGTTTCTGGTTGATATAATTTGGTGTATGCTCTGGAAGGAGTAACATCAATGACCTATTTTATAATTTCTTATCACTTCTAGACACCCATTTATTTTTTAGCAGGCTGTATACTAGCAATTGATAGCAGTTGCATTTACTAGCAAATCTAACATAAAATTAGTTAAAAGTTTAGTATAAAGTTACAAAGAATGCATATAACAATATTAAAAAATACATGTAAGGCTAAAAAGTATGCATACAATGTAAATAAAAGAAACAAAAACAGATAGATTGGGATTGTCAACAAAATGTAAACGGAAATCTAACACATCCTTTAATTGATGAAGCTCCAGTTTGGACTGGCTAGACAGTTAACCAAAACTATGAATCGGTGAAGTGTAAAAAAAAAATCTGATTAAAACCGAATAAGCTAATTGAAAATAATGCCAAATAGATGTAAATCTGGATTTATTTAACATTTGCTTAATTTATAAAATCCAGAGTTGAACATTACAGATGCCCTGGTATTGATAACAGTATTTATGGCTTGTGCAAACTGTGGGCAAGATTACAAGTTTTGCTGGTAGGGTGCGATACGGCTATACCACTGAAAAATTGGCCCATTGCGTGTGAAATGGCAGGTCTCCCACATTACAAGTTGCGGCAGTACAGCTATTCTGCAAGTATTTTAGCCTGTAATGCAACGATCCATTCCACACTCAAAAATGTTCAAATCAGCCAATAGGATTTCAGTAGCTCTCATCCTATTGGCTGATTTGAAAATGTCAGCCAATAGGAATGCAAGGTACCCAATTTTAAACGGGTACCTTGCCTTCAAGCTTCAGTGTACAGCGGTGATCGGTTGAAGAGGCTCCTCCATGCTGGATGTCCACACCGCTGGCGACGACGCTCTGTCCCTCTACAGCTCAGTGCCACTGGGATGAAGATAGGAGATGCCCCCTGCAATGGATGAAGATGTCGCCGGTTGGATGAAGACGTCTCGCGGCCTGGATGAAAATGGATGTCCGGACTTCAGGAACTGTTAGTAGATTTTCTGGGGTTAGTGTTAAGTTTTATTTTGGGTGGGAGGTGTTTTTTTAAGATTAGCAATGGGCAGTAAAAGAGCTGCATGCCATTTTAAGGGTAATGCCCATACAAATGCCCCTTTAGGGGCAATGGGTAGCTTAGGTTTTTTTTAGACTTAGGTTTTTTTTTTATCTTTGGAGGGGTTGGTTGCATGGGGGGTTTACTGTTAGGGGGACTTTGTAATTTTTAGGTTAAAGGGCTGTTTAACTTAGGGCAATGCCCTACTAAAAGACCCTTTAAAGGCTAGTGGGAGTTTATTGTTAGGTTAGGGCGGGTGTTTTTATTTTGGGGGGCTTTTTTGTTTTTAGATGTAATTGATTAGATGTAAATTGCTATTATTTGGATAATTTGTTTTTTATTTTTCATATATTTAGAGTTTTTATTTTTTGTAATGTCATTTTTTTTTTTTTTCGTAGTGTTAGGATTTTTTTTAATTTGTAATTTAGTATTTTTATTTTTCGTTAATTTTATTGTTTTAAAATAGTAATGTAGGTTTCTTTATAGTTTAAACTTAGGTTTTCTTTATTTCACAGGTAAGTTTTTATTTATTTAAAGATAGTTATAGTGTTAAATATAATTTAAAATTAGAGGGGTGTTGGTTTAGGGGTTAGGTTTATTTAGTGTGTTGCAATGTGGGGGGGCAGTGGTTAAGGGGATTAATAAGTTTATTTTATTAGTAGAGATGTGGGAGGCAGGGGTTTAGGGGGTTAATAGGTTTATTTAATGTTGGCTAAGTGGGGGGCCTGCGGTTTAGGGTTAGTAGGTTTATTTAGTGTCAGCGATGTCGGGGGCAGTGGATTAGGGGTGTTTAGACTAGGGGTTTATGTTAGGGTGTTTTTATTTCCCCATAGATATCAATGGGGTTGCATTATGGCAATCGCCTTGGGTTTTGTGCGGTATGAGCTTATCACACCGTACTGCACAACAAAAGAAGGTTTTGGCTTAACTTGTAATGCCGGCTCTTTAAAAAGTGTGATAATGCTAATTTTTTTTGCGTTATTTACGCACCTGGTATAGCGCAAAACTTGTAATCTTGGTGTAAGTAAACGAAAACTTGGTGGAGCAATCTGGTGTCTTTATCTAGCGCTCTCTTTCACTTTCACATATTGGTTGAAGCCAGCATTTCTATCCCAAATTATCATACATTTAAATTCTATATTAAGCTCTGCTATAAAAAACATTCTGAACATTACAAACCATCTTTAAGGACTATTATAATCTGTTATAATATATATTTTTTGTTTTGTTTTTTTTGCAGTACAATCAGCCATTTTTAATATTCAAATCATTCTAAGTAAGCTAATTTTTCTCTGTTTTGCTTTGCAATGAGTAACCCTCAACAAGTAGTATTCTAGTACACTTCATTAAATACAATGTTTCAGTTTGCATTATCTTTTGATTTTTCAATTTCACCTTTCATAGCAGACCTACTCAACAGAGGCCCCTGATGCTAATATTCTTTGGAGCTACCCAAAAGGTAACTCAGTAGTAAGCAATAGTAATAATATACAGTCGTATGCAAAAGTTTAGGCACCCCTGACAATTTCCATGAATTTCATTTATAAATAATTGGGTGTTTGGATCAGCAATTTCATTTTGATCTATCAAATAACTGAAGGGACACAGTAATATTTCAGTAGTGAAATGAGGTTTATTCGATTAACAGAAAAGGTGCAATATGCATCAAAATGAAATTAGACAGGTGCATAAAATTTGGGCACCCTTGTCATTTTGTTGATTTGAATACCTGTAACTACCTGGAACACACAATTGGTTTGGTGAGCCCATTAAGCCTTGAACTTCATAGACAGGTGCATCCAATCATGAGAAAAAGTATTTAAGGGGCCAATTGCAAGTTGTTGTTCTCTTTGACTCTCTTCTGAAGAGTGGCAACATGGGGGACCTCAAAACAACTCTCAAATGACCTGAAAACAAAGATTGTTCAACATTATGGTTTAGGGGAAGGCTACAAAAAGCTATCACAGAGATTTAAGCTGTCAGTGTCCACTGTGAGGAACATAGTGAGGAAATGGAAGACCACAGGCACAGTTCTTGTTAGGCCCAGAAATAAAATATCGGAGATGCAAAGGCAAAGGATGGTGAGAATGGTCAGAAACAGCCCACAGACCAAATCCAAAGACCTACAAAATCATCTTGCTGCAGATGGTGTTACTGTGCATCGTTCAACAATTCAGCGTATGGGAGAGTGATGCGGAAGAAGCATTTTCTTCACACACGCCACAAACAGAGTCGCTTGAAGTATGCAAACGCACATTTGGACAAGCCAGCTTCATTTTGGAAGAAGGTGCTGTGGTGGACTGATGAAAACAAAGATTGAGTTATTGGTCATAACAGGGGGCGTTATGCATGGCGGCAAAAGAACACAGCGTTCCAAGACAAACACTTGCTAGGCAAAGTAAAATTTGGTAGATGTTCCATCATGCTGTGGGGCTGTGTGGCCAGTGCCAGTACTGGGATTCTTGTTAAAGTTGAGGGTCACATGGATCCCACTCAATATCAGCAGATACTTGAGAATAATGTTGAGGAATCAGTCACAAAGTTGAAGTTACGTCGGAGCTGGATATTTCAACAAGAGAACGACCCAAAACACTGCTCAAAATCTACTCTAGCATTTATGCAGAGGAACAAGTACAATGTTCCTGGAATGGCCATCCCAGTCCCCAGACCTGAATATCATTGAAAATCTGTGGGGTGATTTGAAGTGGGCTGTCCATGCTCGGCAACCATCAAGCCTAACTGAACTGGAGATGTTTGCAAGAAGGAATGGTCCAAAATACCTTCATCCAGAATCTAGACACTCATTGCAGACTATAGGAAGCGTCTAGAGGCTGCTAAAGGAGGCTCTAATAAATATTGATGCAATATTTCTGTTGGGGTGCCCAAATTTATGTACCTGTCTAATTTCGTTTTGATGCATATTGCACATTTTCTATTAATCCAATAAACCTCATTTCACTACTGAAATATTACTGTGTCCTTCAGTTATTTGATTGATCAAAATAAAATTGCTGATCCAAACACCCAATTATTTATAAATGAAAATCATGGAAATTGTCAGGGGTGCCTAAACTTTTGCATACGACTGTACCTGCTTATAGATGATAGATAGATAGATTATAGATAGACACATAGATTGACAGATGCTAGACATACAGACAGACAGATAGATGATATAATATACCTGTAATAAGAAGCAGAGTTCACTAGCCACGTGTCGTGGATGGTTCTTTTATAAATTATGTTCCCATAACACATCACACTGCACAATACAAGTAGAATTTCCTTCAGGTCATACTGAATACTGATACTGCACTTTTGAGGGTCATTCCGTCACCCTTATTCCGTGTTATCATTGGATTAAGTTGGTTGAAAAAAACATCAACCAACCGTTCTCGGTATCAAGGCTCAACCCACTTCGACTCTCTCTTTTGTTCCAACTCTTGTATCTCTGCACATTCTATTTTACATATTGTTGATCAACTCTACCATAGTTCTACACTGACTTTAGTGATGTATTTGACAAATCTGAGGCTCAATCATTACAACCTCATAGACCGTATGTTTGTTCTATTGACTTAATACCTGGTTCCAAAATACCATACGGACATATCTATCCTTTGTCAGAACCTGAATTAACCATCTCATAGAATACCTAGATCAAATTCTTAAAAAGAGGTTCATACGTCCCTTCTACAATCTACATCACCAGCTGGGGCAGATATTTTTTTTGTAAGGAATAAGGACCAATAGCCTTAGACCCATAATAGATTATAGAGAGATACCCTTACCCTCTTATCCCAGCATTGATAGAACAACTACAGGGAGCTAAGATATATACTAAACTTGACTTAAGAGGAGCATATAATCTTATAAGAATCAGAAAAGGGGATAAATGGTTAACGACATTTCGCACTCGCTATGGTTTATATGAGTATACTGTGATTCCCTTTGGCCTCTAATGCGCCAGCAACATTCCAGTGCTTTATAAATGACGTTTTCAGAGATCTCCTTGACTCTTGTATTGTAATCTATCTAGACGACATTCTCATATACTCTGACACCATAGAAAATCACATCTCTCATGAAAGAACTGTTTTATCTAGACTCAGACAAAACCACTTATATGCTAAAGCTGAAAAATGCATTTTCAACTCTCAATCTTTCCTTGGCTACCATATTTCCCCTCTATTAATTTGTATGGAGAATAATAAGGTTGACGCAATTACTAACTGACCCATACCTACTTCTAAAAAAGATGCCTGAGATTTTTAGGCTTTTCAAATTTATATAGGAAGTTCATTAAAGGATTTTCAGCTATTGTGAATTCTAAGTATTGTTGGACCCCACAAGCAAACGATTCCTTTAATTTACTTAAAGAAAAATTTGTTACAGCTCCTATCCTACAATTCCCAGATACTACTAAGCAATATGTAATGGAAGTCGATGCATCCGACTTTGCAATAGGAGCAGTATTTGTCACAAAGGAATTCAGCTAATAATCACTTCACCCAGTATCATATTACTCCAGGGTCATGAATCCAACAGAATTAAACTATGCTATAGAGGAAAGGAACTGTTAGCTATCAAGGCAGCCCTTGGATTCTGGAGGCATTTGCTTGAAGGTACAAAGTTCCCAATTATTATATACACCGATCACAGAAACTTACAGTATCTGAAGACTAATAAAACCCTAACCTCATGTCAGGTATGTTGGAGTCTATTCTTCACAAGGTTCGACTTCTTAAAAACATATTGTCCTGGAAACAAAAACACCAAGGCAGATGCTCTTTCCAGATATGGATCCAGACCCATAAATTCCTTTAACCCAAATACCATTATATCCTCAGATCTCACTGTTGATAAGACAACGTATTAAAAAAACCCATCAACTAAGGATCCAATAACTTCTGACACAAGACTTTGTAAAGGTTCTGATGGGTTGTTCTATCATGGACAGGAGCTGTACGTCCCTATCACACTCAGAGATGAGATACTTTCTACCGCTCATGATGCTCCTATCTCTGGCCTCCCAGGTTTCCGTAAAACTTTTCATTTGATACAAAGAGACTCTTGGTGGCCTAAATTGGAACATTCTGTAAAACGCTACATACAAACTTGCTCAATTTGTACCAGATGTAAGCATCAACGAATACATCCATATGGATACCTTCTTTCTCTTCCGGTTGTTGATAGACCGTGGCGAGATATCGCAAATGGATTTTATAGTGGAACTGCCACCATCTTCTAACAAAAACACTGTACTAGGTGTGTCAATCTATTTTCAAAGATGGCACATTTTATACCTCTTCATAGTCTACCAACCGCATCTGAAACTGCTGACTTATTCCTCAAACATATACTGTAGTTCTTCTACATGCACTTCCTGATTCCATAACCACAGATAGGGGAACCCAGTTTACCTCCCATTTCTGGATTCAACTCTGTCGCAGTTACACATTGAAAGATGACTAAGTTCGGCCTACCATCCCCAGACGAATGGGCAGACAGAAAGGACCAATCAATCTTGAAACAATACTTATGTTGCTATGGTACCTTCCAACAGGACAACTGGACCTCTCTATTACCCACTGCAGAATTCTCCTATAATAATACCGTGAACGCATCTACTAAGTTAACACCATTTTTTATTAATTATGGCTACCATGTACTTCAAAGGATGAAATCAATTCACCATTGGTGAATGACACTATTAACAAATTAGCTCAAGGGATTCACTTTGCTTCAGGAAACTCTAAAACAAGCACAGGCAAAACAAAATCTCTACTATGACCTCAGGAGATCTAAACCACCTGAATATAACTTGGAGATATGGTATGACTCTCTTCTAAATATCTTTAAGCTCCAGATCCCTAAGTAAAAAACTTGCCAGTTTGTATATAGGTAGTGATGTCGCGAACAGTTCGCTGGGAAAAACAGTTCCCGGCGAACATAGCTTGTTCGCGGTTCGCCGCTGCGGGGCGAACATATGCGATGTTCGATCCGCCCCCTATTCGTCATCATTGAGGAAACTTTGACCCTGTATCTCACAGCCTTCAGACATATTTGAGCCAATCAGCAGCAGACACTCCCTCACAGACCCTCCCAGATCCTGGGCAGCAGCCATTTTAGATTCATTACGATCTTGCTTTCTTAGTGAGAGGAGGTTTAGTGTTGCTGCTGCTGACATTATTAGGGAAATAGATAGCTAGGCTAGTGTATTTAGTGTCCACTACAGTCCTGAATGACTCATCTAATCTCTGGCTGTAAGGACAGGGCTAGAACTTCAGTCGTTTTTTTTTTTTTATTATTTGTAATTTTATTTGCATATGCCTGGCTTTCAGCCTGTGTGTGAGGCTCACAGCATATACTGTGATTAGTGCCACCACTGATATCTGCTTAACATTAGTGTAAATTTAAACAACAAAACTTTTAAATCATTTTGCTAGTGTAATCTAATGTCATTTTCTATCAGGCCTGTGTGTCAGGCTTACACAGCATATACTGTGGTTAATTGCTGTGCCAGCCACCACTCATATCTGCTTAACATTATTTTAAATTAAAAAAAAAACTTTTAAATCATTATGCTAGTGTAATCTAATTTCATTTTCTATCAGGCCTGTGTCTCAGGCTCACACAGCATATACTGTGGTTAATTGCTCTGTGCCAGCCACCACTCATATCTGCTTAACATTATTGTAAATTTAAACAACACAACTTTTAAATCATTTTGCTAGTGTAATCTAATTTAATTTTCTATCAGGCCTGTGTGTCAGGCTTACACAGCATATACTGTGCCCGATAGGGGGAGTTACAGGGATTAAAGTGCTAAGAATAGTACTACTTAAAACACAACCTAGTTACCATGGGTCCCAGACCGCATGTCTTATTATTATATTTTGTCAGGGTAATCAGGCAGGCCATATAGACCTCCCCCCGATATGGTGAGTAACAGGTATTAAACTAATAAGAACAGTACTACTTAACACAACCTAGTTACCATGGGTCCCAGACCGCAAGTCTTGTTGTTATATTTGGTGAGGGTAATCAGGCAGGCCGTATAGACCTCCCCCAATAGGGGGAGTTACAGAGATGAAAGTGCTAAGAATAGTACTAATATAAACACAACCTAGTTACCATGGGTCCCAGACCGCATGTCTTGTTATATTTGGTGTGGGTAATCAGGCAGGCCGTATAGACCTCCCCCGATCGGGGAGTTACAGGGATTAAAATGCTAAGAATAGTACTACTTAACACAACATAGTTACCATGGCTCCCAGACCGCATGTTTTATTATTATACTTTGTCAGGGTAATCATGCTGGCCATATAGACCTCCCCCGATATCGGGACTAACAGGTATTAAAAGTGCTAAGAACAGTACTACTTAACACAACCTAGTTACCATGGGTCCCAGGCAACATGTTTTGTTGTTATACTTTGTCAGGGTAATCATTCAGGCCATATAGACCTCCCCGATAAGGGGAGCTAAAGGGATTAAAGTGCTAAGAATAGTACTACTAAACACAACCTAATTACCATGGGTCCCAGACCGCATGTCTTGTTGTTATACTTTGTCAGGGTAATCATGCAGGCCATATAGACCTACACAGATAAGGAAAGTAACATGGATTAAGTGCTAAGAATAGTACTAATATAAACAAAACCTAGTTACCATGGGTCACAGACCGCATGTCTTGTTGTTATACTTTGTCATGGTAATCATGCAGGCCATATAGACCTCCCCCGATAGGGGAGTTACAGGGATTAAAGTGCTAAGAATAGTATTACTTAACACAACCTAGTTACCATGGCTCCCAGAATGCATGTTTTATTATTATACTTTGTAAGGGTAATTATATATCTATCAAATCGATCTATTTATCTTCTATCGATTCTATCTAACTATCAATCTATGTATATCTATCAAATCTATCTATCTCGAGGCCGGACTGATTGAGACAGCCCACTTGTGTTTAGGCCAAATTTGAAGTAGGAGGACAGACCAATCATCTTCTTCCATCTCCCTGTTCCAAAAATGCAGCCCATTCGTATCTATCAAAATGTTATATTGCATCTTTTGATCTATGTAATTCGTATCTATAAAATGTATATTGCATCGATTGATCTATGTAATTCGTATCTATCATCAAATGTATATTGCATCTATTGATCTATGCAATTTGTATCTATCATATGTATATTGCATCTATTGATCTATGTAATGTATGTATCTAACTATCAAATCTAACTCGTGGTTGTGCAAATGGACTGTTTGCAGTTGTTTGCGGGGCGTTACACGGGGAGTTTGGTCTGTCAATGTGAAGCGGCCGGCTGTAACCCTTACACTACCTGATCGATACTACATCATACCTGATGTTTTAAAGCACGTTATTCAAAAAAAATTTAGGAATGTTAGGTGATTAAGGCACTTTATGGCTTAAAACCAGACTCTGCATCAACTATGTAATTTTCCGTGGAGTTTTGCCATGGATCCCTATCCGGCATGCCACAGTCCAGGTGTTAGTCCCCTTGAAACAACTTTTCCATCACTATTGTGGCCAGAAAGAGTCCTTGTGGGGTTTTAAAGTTCGCCTGCCTATTGAGTCAATAGCGGTTGCGCTGGTCGCCGGTTCGGCGAACAGTCGCGGAAGTTCGAGTCCGCCATTCGCGAACCGAAATTTTAAGGTTCGCGACATCACTATATATAGGTAAGCGAAAATATTTCAGCACTCCAGATAGGTACTGCAGGTCACCTAAGGGCCACCACCTAGGGTCACAGTTTGTATAAAGGACCATTTGAAATTGTTAGAATCATAAATTCTAATACAGTTAATCTCAGGTTGCCTTCCACATTCAAAATACACCCTACATTTCATGTTTCCCTTCTCAAACCCTATCAACCAGTCAGACCGATTCACAGCTTCTCTAAGAACCAACCCCTCTACAAGACGACGCAAGCTACGAAGTAGACAGTGTTCTGGATTCCAGGTATCATCGACGTTGCCTTCAATACCTGGTTAGGTGGAAGGGCTACGGACCAGAGGAAGACTCTTGGGAATCTTCCACTAACTTGTCGGCCACCAGACTTGTGTCCTTGTTCCACCGCCATTATCTGGATCGGCCGAAACCTTGATCCGCCGAGTGGCTCCTTGAGGGGGGAGTTCTGTCATGTTTTACTTCTGTTTTCTACAATATGCTAATTTCCCTTAAAGTTTCATGATCACAAGACCAAATACCCTATTTAATGGCCTTTTCTCATTATACCTTTGCTAGGTAATATGTTTGCATCGGATATCCCATCAAGTTTGCTTGCTCTCCTAGCCTGAACTGTTTGCAGTTACTACTTACTTCTCTCCACAGTACTAACTACCCTTCCGGAGTTTTAGTAGTTACTTTGGACCTTATTTGATTTATCAGCTGTTACCTGCCTCTTGCTGCAGCGAAGGGAGCTTCGTAGCCTCTACTACATTCACCTTCGGACACGCTGAGAGCGTGTGACGTCATTACCAAGGCCTGAAGTCCTGCTACTGAGCGGAACACCATCAGCTGCAAGGAAGTGTGCTAAAAGAGTACGGTGTGTACTCAGTTTGCTTGCTTCTTATAATCTTTGCCTCTTCAGTCTGTATTCGCTACTCTTGTATCTGGCTTACTCTGGACTGCCTGTCATAATATTGAGCACCGCATATGTTGCGCTACTGCTACTAACTCCTGTCTGCTTGCTGTATATCCGTAATTATACTCAAGACAATCTGAGCTACATCCACACTCCTAACAAGCTGATTACAAACTGAACTACGCTTACTTATAAAATTATTCCCAGAGAAAACTAAGCTCATCCACACACCAGTTGTATATAATTATTAGGAATTGCTGTTTGATCCTTAAATCTATTTGTGTTATAAATGTATACATCTATTTGACCCATACAAGGTCACCCTCAGATCTATGAGCTCAATAGGGTGCTAAATACATCATAGTATATATATAGCTGGGTATTATCCTTGTTATCCTCACAAATATCTGTTAGACAACCTACAAAAACAGGAAAATATTGAACACAGAAGAAACAGGACAAGGGTAAACATAATAAGCAGTCTTACTACACTAAGGGAATATAATACTTGTGCCCAGGGAAAAGCAGACTAAAGTAGCAGAAAAGATTAAAGTTCTACAGAACAATCAGACTAATAGGGTCATCATTAATAGTGCAGTTGAGTCAGTTTTGCTTACTCCAGTCACTATTATGTGCAAAAAAAAAAAAAAAATCCTTATAATGTTTAATCAGATACCTGACAATTCTCTTATGTAATGTTTTAGGAGCATATTATTAATATCTTTAACCCCTACATTCTGAGGGAGCCTTATAACAAAGCAAGGTTCCTATCCCTCTCCTAAGCTCAGGAACTTGTATACTCCGATTCCTTTAAACGTGTGTGGATCATTAGAGTCCCTTTGCATTTGAGAAGAAGCTTGTAGAAGGAGGACAGTTAATAGAGGTTGCAAAAATTTGACTGCAAAAAACTTTTATACTTTTAAATAAAATAAAAATTAGAATTGAATGATTCAGCCCAGTAAGGCTAAACTTTGTAGCGTTAGGACCAGTCTATTTTGGGACACCTTGTAAGTGGTGACTGGCTGAGCAGAATTTGGCCATATTGTGTGACTAAGATCACAATTTTATTTAAAAGTATAAAGTTTTTGCAGCATTTTGAAATATGTGGTTTCATTTGTTTGGATGTGTGCCAATACTTTTTGTATCAACCTTGGTCATTTTGGCAGCACTCCCACAATATGTGTATACATATATAAAATGTTTTTGTTAGTTGTGCTTAACCAAAATCCTTTTGTATTAGTTAATAGATTGGTTAAGCTCTGCTAGACCTTCTCCCTCT
Source organism: Bombina bombina (assembly GCF_027579735.1). Lineage (NCBI taxonomy): Eukaryota > Metazoa > Chordata > Amphibia > Anura > Bombinatoridae > Bombina > Bombina bombina. The sequence goes on from NC_069503.1 coordinate 920,503,755, forward strand.
CTTATATTCCTTACATGTTGGGATCAAGCTGGGTCTGCTCCTTCGTTGAGGTATATATGCTGTCCCACTCTTCCGTTAAGAGAGTCATAAGTCATGTAAAGGTGCTTTCCAACAGGCTACCACTGCATTAAAAATATTTGCATTTGCAGGTTACATTACGTAATTGCAGAGAATATACTCCTTTTTCTCTCACTCACTTATTAGTATTTGCAGAATAATAGCAGATGGTAATATGAAATGTGCCTAGAAAATCTCTCGCTTGGAGAGGGAGGTTGCAGCTGAAGGTAAACACGGCATTGCCATGCCACTGAGACCTGTGTTTGTACGACATAAAACAGACCATTGGCGCTGACTATTCTATGTTTCTAAGTCACCAATCATCAGAATAGTTATGACAATCAATGCATAATGCCTTCCTATACTTTGTACTGCTAATGGCAATAGTTCATGCTGCATCAAATCAGAGGTATTTATAATTTAATAGATTAAGCATACCTCTGCAAGAGCAAATATTTTTGCGACCAGGAAGATGACCCCCACAGGAGGTCTGACTTGAAAACTAATTTTAAATGGGAGCAGCATTGCACAAGCAGTTCACAAGAACCCGATTACAAGTGGCGCGCTAATTAACGCTACCGCTCGAAGTAAGATTTTTGCAGTCCTCAGGTTGCACTCATATTTATGAGTTGGAAGTAAACTGTTTTCGCTTGTGTGGTAACCCAATGAGTGCAAAAAGCTGAACTTAGAATATCATGTGCGTTTTCACGTATTCCCACATAGATGTCAATGGAGAAAAAAAAGTGGATAAATTCCCTCACTCTCACACAAATCCAATTGCATATTCTCATGAGCGCTAACTTGACATGAAAATATGAATTTTTCAAATTCCAATGTTCATCACATTAAAGAAAATGTTCTATTTATTCATAAATAAATATTTTTACATATATCTGACTTTTCTGGTACAATATATATGTATACCAATATATATATATATAATTCAAAAAAGAGCACTCTCACCACAACAGCAAACGCCAGGGTGCCAACGGCTGAATATAATAGATAAGAGGCGGCACTCACTGGTCTTTCCAAAGTGTACTTTAATATAACAAAGTGACGTTTCGGGGACACACTCCCCTTCCTTGTCTGAGGAAGGGGAGTGTGTCCCCGAAACGTCACTTTGTTATATTAAAGTACACTTTGGAAAGACCAGTGAGTGCCGCCTCTTATCTATTATATATATATATATTTATTTATTTATTTATTGCATCCGATTCCTAAATCCTCCTTGAAGAAGTTTGGTCGCATCTGTAGAGGTGTGACGTGCCAAGTGACGTTGATCCGGAAACTGACTTGTTAGTGTGGTCACATGGTTTCATCCCTTGCAGCTGAGGATGCAGAGAAGAGACTGGCAGCTGAAGGCTGCATGGAACTATCCCTGCTCTCCACAACGAGCTTTGGACCCAGTAGCATTCATTCAAGCATACCGGGGGACTATAGACACACATCTTTCTTTTTTTAAATAGTAAGTTAGCATGTATTGTTGCTTGCTTTAGTAATAAATCAAATTGAATCGGAGCTGCACTTCTTCTATTTCCTTTATTAGACTCTTCAACGAATATTGCTGGAACAAGGAATTACCAGCATATAGGAGCTGCACCCGGTTTAAATACAGAAGTATCTGTTATCAACGGACTAAGGGGCCGATTTATCAATGTCTGTCCGACATGATTCGCTGTAGCGTATCATGTCTGACAGACATCGCTGAATGCCGACAGCATACGCTGTCGTCATTTAACATTGCACAAGCAGTTGTGGTGAACTGCTTGTGCAATGCCGCCCCCTGCAGATTCAATCAACCCAATCATATAGACCGCTACTTCATAACTGCTGTTTTTGGCAAGTCTGAAGGCTCCAGCGGAAACAGGGGCATCAGGGACCATTCGGCCCCTAAGTTTCAATTGTTTGTACATTGCTGCTATATTCATTTTTTATTAGCTATGTATGGAAAATATTGTATTAATTTATATTTGTGTTTTATACAATTGTTTGTTTTCTTTTTAATTGTAAGAACTTTTTATAGGTCTTTTTTAAAAATTATTTATTCTTGTTGGTATTAGGGCTTAATTAATCATATTCAGCTAGATTATGAGTTATGCGTGCTATAGGGAAATTAATGAATGCAACAAAAGTTGCGTTATTTAACCCCCTATATTGCAGCCATTACAAGTTTTCAAACAGCCGGCTTGTGCGTGCAATATGGTGGTTTTATGCTCCATACCGCACAAAATACAAGCGCTGTTTTGATGTGCTCGGGCACGCTTCCCCCATAGACATCAATGGGGAGAGCGGGTCAAAAACAAGCTTAACACCTGCGATTGCAGAATGAAAATCTCCGTAACGCAGCCCCATTGATGTCTATATGAAAAATAAAAGTTACGTTTAAACATAACATCCTAACATAAACCCTGAGTCTAAACACCCCTTATCTGCCGTCCCGACATTGCCGCCACCTACCTACAGTTATTAACCCCTAATCTGCCACTCCCGATATCACTGCCACCTAAATAAAGTTATTAACCCCAAATCTGCCGTTCCCGATATCGCCGCCACTATATAAAAGTTATTAACCCCTATTCCGCCGCACCCCAACATCACCGCCACTATATTAAAGTTATTAACCCCTATACCGCCGGTCCCCGACAGTGCCGCTACTAAATAAAGGTATTAACCGGTAAACCTTTGGCCTCCCACATCACTACCACTAAATAAACCTAATAACCCCTAAACCGCCAGCCCCCCACATCGCAACTACCTAAATTAAACTATATTAATTCCTAAACCTAACCCTAACCCTAACAGTAACCCTAAACCTAACCCTAACACCCCCTAACTTTAACATAATTAAAATAGAGCTAAACAAAAGTTTCAATTATTAACTAAATAATACCTATTTAAAACTAAATACATACTTACCTGTGAAATAAAACCTAAGCTAGCTACAATATAACTAATAGTTATATTGTAGCTAGCTTAGGTTTTATTTTTATTTCGCAGGTAAGTTTGTATTTTTTTTAACTAGGTAGATTAGTTAGTAAATAGTTATTAACTATTTGCTAACTACCTAGTTAAAATAAATACAAACTTACCTGTCAAATAAAACCTAATCTGCTTTACACTAAAACCTACCATTACAAAAAATAAAAAACACTAAAATTACAAAAAATAAAAAAACCTACCATTACAAAAAATAACAAACAAAATTATACAAAACAATAAAAATTATTCCTATTCTAATACCCTTTAAAAAAAAAAACCCCAGAAAAAAACCCCAAACCTAATCTATAATAAACTACCAAGGGGGGGCCCTTAATAGGGCCTTTTTTAGGGCATTGCTCTAAAGTTAACATCTCTTTTGCTACAAAACAAAACAAACGCCCCCTAACAGTATACAAACCCCCACCCTCACAAACCCACAAAATAAAAATAAAGCAAAACCTAATCTAAGGGCATTGACCTTAAAAGGGCATTTAGCTCTTTTGCTGCCCAAGCCCTAATCTAAAAATAAAAACCCCACCCCAAAATGAAAAAAAAATACATTACACAAAATAACAAACAAATTATTAAAAATAATAAAAATTATTCCTATTCTAATACCCATTTTAAAAAAAACACCCCAAAATAAAAAACTAATCTAGAATAAACTACCAATAGCCCTTAAAAGGGCCTTTTGTAGGGCATTGCCCTAAGTTAAACAGCTCTTAATCATCCAATAGAATGAGAGCTACTTAAATCCTATTGGCTGATTTGAACAGCCAATAGGATTTTAGCAGCTCTAATTCCTATTGGCTGATTCAAATTTTTCAGCCAATAGGAATGCAAGGGACGCCATTTTGAAACGGCTCCCTTGCATTGAAGATTTAGTGTACGGCGACGACCGTATGAAGAGGATGCTCCACGCCGGATGTCTTCAGGATGGACCCACTCCGCGCCGCCGGGATCAAGATAGAAGATGCCGCCTGGATGAAGATAGAAGAGGTCGCCTGGATGAAGCCTTCTCACCTCCTGGATGAGGACTTTGCCGCCTGGATGAAGATAGAAGAGGCCGTCTGGATGAAGACTTCTTGCCGCCTGGATGAAGATCGTTCAAGCGGGACTTCAAAAACTGTAAGTGGATCGTCGAGGGTTAGTGTTAGGTTTTTTTTTTAGATTGGGGTTTGGGCAGCAAAATAGCTAAATACTTTTACAAATGCCCTTTTCAGGGCAATGGGTATATTAGGTTTTTTTAGAATTAGGTTTTTTATTTTGGGGGGTTGGTTGGGTGGTGGGTTTTTGTATTTTTTTTTCAGGGAAAAGAGATGATCTCTTTGGGGCTATTGGTAGTTTATTGTAGGCTAGGGTTTTTCTTTATTTTGGGTGGGCTTTTTTATTTTTAGATTGCTATTAGATTAGGTGTAATTATTTTTTAATTTTGATCATTTCGTTTGTTATTTTTCGTAATTTAGTGTTTGTTATTTTTTTTAATTTAGTATTTTTTATTTTTGTAATTAGATACTTTGTCATTTTTATAGTAGTGTTAGGATTTTTTTAATATGTAGTTTAGTTTTATTTAATTGGTAGTTAGTTTAATTTTAGTTTAATAATTATATTCGTTTAATTGTTAGTTTAAACTTAGTTCTTTTAATTTGACAGGTAAGTATTAATTTAATTTAAGCTAGGGAAATTGTAATTTTAATATACAGTTAGAGGGACATTAGGTTTAGGGGTTACTAGTTTAATTTAGTTTATTGAGTTGTGGGGGGCTTGCAGTTTAGGGGTTAATAGGTTTATTATAGAGGCGGCAGTCTAGGGCTTAATATCTTTACTACAGTGGGGGCGATGTGGACGCATGGCAGATTAGGGGTTAATAATATTTAAATAGTGTTTGCGATGCGGGAGGGCGGCGGTTTAGGAGTTGATAACTTTATTATAGTGGTGACGATGTCGGGGAGCGGCGGAATAGGGGTTAATAATTATTTTTAGTGGTGGTGATGTCGGGAGAGGCAGATTAGGGGTTAATAAGTTTAATATAGTATTGGCGATGTGGGAGGGCCTCAGTTTAGGGGTTAATAGGTAGTTTTAGGTGTTTAGTGCACTTTGTCACACTTTAGTTATAAGTTTTATGTTACAGTTTTGTAGCGTAATAACTACTGCTTTTAGATTGCAGAACGGATCTTGTCGGTATAGGCTGGAACACAAGCTTTTTAGCCTCACCGCAAAACTCGTAATTGCAGCACTATGGAAGTCCCATGAAAAAACGTCATTTTTACGTGTGCAGGACTGACGTTGTGGTACAGGCTAAAAGGCTTGCGGTACAGCTATACCGACAAGACTTGTAATGGCTGCGGTGCGGTTTTAACTCTGAAATGGTAATTTTTCAGCGTTAAATCACGAACGCAAAACTCTTAATCTAGGTGTTAGTTTTTAAATGTATATGATAGCCTTAGGTACAATAAAGTAATGCCACTGACGCCAGACTAAGCTAAATGACACAATCAGGAGATTTTTCCAGTGTACTGCTGTTACCTGGGGCCACTCACAAATGTCCATACTTGCGAGCCCCTCTCCATCTGATCTGCCTAAAGCAAAAGGGGAGAGCACAGACCTGAGCACCTGTTCCGCCTTCACTACACTGCTGCTCTCCTGATTTGTGAGAACGAGATTGTAGGACGTAGTGGATGAGATCTCCAACTTGTACCATGGTATTCCCAGTCACTGTATTTTCTCAGTATTGGTGCAACAATTAAGTAAACCTATCAATTAATAAGGTGGGTTTATATTATTATATAGTTATGTACTATTTATTATATTATATATTTTTTTTCTTCTTTTTTTTTCTTATTTATGTTCTTTATTTTGGTTAATAAAGTATTTTATGAAAAAAGAAATAAAGTGAATAAAATGCACATTGGGGCTGACTTATCATCGGTCTGTCTGACATGATCCGCTCAGCGGATCATGTCCGTCAGACATCGATGAATGCAGACAGCATATGCTGTCGGCATTTATCATTGCACAAGAAGTTCTGCTTGTGCAATGCCGCCCCCTGCAGGGGGTGTCAATCAGCCGATAGTATAGGATTGGGCGGATTGATGTCCGCAGCCTCAGAGCAGGCGGACCAGATATGGAGCAGTGGTCTTAAGACCGCTGCTTCATAACTGCTGTTTCTGGCGAGCCTGAAGGCTCGCGTGGAAACAGGGGCATCAAGCTCCATTCAGAGCTTGATAATTAGGCCCCATTGGCTTTGCTTGATGAATGCAGTATTGTGTTTTATATGGGAGAGAAATACAGTGGGGCACACTGCTTAACTCGAAAAATCTTGAAAAAATCTAAAGTCACTAGCCCTAAACTAGCCCTAAACTAGAACAAGTCTTTGTGACTGTGAGATTCAGAATATACCATTATTATATTTATATTTCATTGTATGTGAAAAGGCTGCAGCAAAACATTGACATTGATCACTGCTGTTATTTTAATATGGTAATACAACAGTTATTAGCAACCTTGCCCAGGGTCACCATAAGCAGGTGACACCGTTCACTGGCATCAGGGGCTTGGTGGCACTAGGAAGCCAGGACAGGATCTGAATGCCTACTAGACAAGGAATTAATTAACCCACTGCCTTTGCTGCAGATGCCACGACATGACGGTAAATGTAGTTTCCATGCTGTGCACAATTTTTAGCATGATGTCAGCAGCTTCAGTAGCACAAGAAGGCAGTGTCTTAGTGCCCCAGGCAGTTACTTTCTCCCTGAACAATATAAAGATATACTAATTTTGTGTGCCTGGTTATCACTACGAGGAAATGTTGGTATTTAGAGGTCGCATTTTTGTTGACTATGTTCACAATCTATCAGCAATTTGCTCCTGAATTGGCTTTTTTCTTTCTGCCTGAATTGGACATCGAGTTTCTCAGGTGATCCCAATGCAAAGCCCATTAGAGTGTTAAAACCTTGCAGCCGTGAACCCCTTTCCAACGGAAAAGCTACCAAAAAGGCCTTTACATGTGGAAAGTATCAGTACCTGTTTTTTAGAAAGAAACTGGAAAGTCATCCGAAACTAACTGATATAATAGCCAATCCACACCTCTTATGGGTACACTAAAGGTCCATTAAAGTAACTCCATAGTTTACTGTGCAATGTAAATACTCATTTACATGTATGACATTGGCCTATTGTAATCCAAATCTATCCTCACCTCTGATTAATGCTATAAATATCTTGGCTTGATGGCATATTTCACATCAGGACCCTAACATCTACAAATGGTGTTTTTAATTTGAATTTTAATATTTGATTCACACTCACACTGTTGTGTTTCAGAGTAACAGTACAGGCATCTTCATAACAGTGTTTTAAAACAAGAATGAACAATTGTGACTTTTATAGGAACCTATTGCAAACCATTTCCATTGGCACCACTGATAAAACAGTATCCAAATTTGAAAGGACCCATACAGGCACCACTGCTAAATCATCTGAATGCCAATTGTATGTTGGCATGATGGGCAGACTATGCATTTTGCTATGGCTATATGGTTACTTTAAAACATAGACAAGTACTGTTTTTTTTTATAATATTTATTTATATTATTTGTTAAAGAACCATTTCCATTTTGCCATGTTCTTAAAATAATATGGCGACCATGGAATTCTATGAAAAGGAGTAATAATATTTTCTTATACTGGATTTTAAAAGATTTGAAACTGTAAAGTGTGAACCCACTCCCTTTCAACTCTGAATCTGCAGAGGAAACCTTCAAACTAGATCGCTCTTTTGTGACTGGATTTTGCACTCTATGTCCAAACCTGGTCACGCAAGTACATCAAAGAGCTTGCGCCTACACTATTGCACTTGTAAACTGGAACACACCTCTGTGACTGTGAGATTCAGAATATACCATTATTATATTTATATTTCATTCCATGTGAGAAGGCTGCCGCAAAAAAAAAAATACATTTTTGTTAAATTACCTTACTAAGGTCTAGATTACAAGTAGTGCGCTAACTTTTGTGTGTGAGCGATATTGGATATTTTTGTTTTTTTGTGCACATTGAAAATAGCACGTATATTACAAGTAAATAAAAATGTGATTCACGCTTCTCGAGTTAGAGCAACTTCTGATGTGTGTGTGTGTATATATATATATATATATATATATATATACACAGTATCTCACAAAAGTGAGTACACCCCTCACATTTTTGTAAATATTTTATTATATCTTTTCATGTGACAACACTGAAGAAATGACACTTTGCTGCAATGTAAAGTAGTGAGTGTACAGCCTGTATAACAGTATACATTTGCTGTCCCCTCAAAATAACTCAACACACAGTCATTAATGTCTAAACCGTTGGCAACAAAAGTGAGTACACCCCTAAGTGGAAATGTCCAAATTGGGCCCAAAGTGTCAATATTTTGTGTGGCCACCATTATTTTACAGCACTGACTTAAAGGGACAGTCTAGGCCAAAATAAACTTTCATGATTCAGATAGAGCATGTAATTTAAATCAATTTTCCAATTTACTTTTATCACCAATTTTGCTTTGTTCTCCTGGTATTCTTAGTTGAAAGCTTAACCTAGGAGGTTCTTATGCTAATTTCTTAGACCTTGAAGGCCACCTCTTTTCAGAATGCATTTTAACAGTTATTCACCACTAGAGGGTGTTAGTTCACGTATTTCATATAGATAACACTGCGCTCGTGCACATGAAGTTATCTGGGAGCAGGCACTGATTGGCTAAACTGCAAGTCTGTCAAAAGAACTGAAATAAAGGGGCAGTTTGCAGAGGCTTAGATACAAGATAATCACAGAGGTTAAAAGTATATTATTATAACTGTGTTGGTTATGCAAAACTGGGGAATGGGTAATAAAGGGATTATCTATCTTTTAAAACAAGAAAAATTCTGGTGTAGACTGTCCCTTTAAGCCTCTTGGGCATGGAGTTCACAGAGATTCACAGGTTGCCACTAGAGTCCTCTTCCACTCCTCCATGACAACATCACAAAGCTGTTATATGTAAGAGACCTTGCGCTTCCCCACCTTCCGTTTGAGGATGCCCCACAAATTCTCAATAGGGTTTAGGTCTGGAAACATGCTTGGCCATGCTTGACTGCAGGCAAGACACACTTGTCTTTGTACTCCTCACCTGGTTGCTGTCACACACGCTTGACACCATCTGAACCAAATAAGTTTATCTTGGTCTCATTGAACCACAGGGCATAGTTCCAGTAATCCATGTCCTTAGTCTGCTTGTCTTCAGCAAACTGTTTGTGGGCTTTCTTGTGCATCATCTTTAGAAGAGACTTCCTTCTGGGACGACAACCATGCAGCCCAATTTGATGCAGTGTGCTGCGTATGGTCTGTGCACTGACAGGCTGACCCCCCACTCCTCTGACCTCTGCAGCAATGCTGGGAGCACTCATACGTCTATTTCCCAAAGACAATCTCTGGATATGACATTGAGCATGCGCACTCAACCTCTTTGGTTGACCATGGCGAGGCCTGTTCTGAGTAGAACCTGACCTGTGAAACCACTGTATGGTCTTGCACACTGTGCTGTAGCTCAGTTTCAGGGTCTTGCAATCTTCTTATAGCCTAGGCCATCTTTATGTAGAGCAACAATTTTTTTTTCAGATCCTCAGAGAGTTATTTGCCATGAGGTGCCATGTTGAACTTCCAGTGACCAGTATGAGAGAGTGTGAGAGTGTAACACCAAAATTAACACACCTGCTCCCCATTCACACCTGATGGAACTGCCCTTTGTTCTCCTCCCATTTACTTCCTGTGCAGCTGTTGCTGGTGAGCTACCGGTGATCCGGACCCGACAGGTGAAGTGGCCTGTGATTGGAGCTCCGGAAATCACGTATACCGGCTCCTGTGTGTGTCCGTCGGGCGACTCTGAACAGTCCCGATCTGCTTCAATAGGCACAGTACGTGTGCCGCCTCTCTTGTGAGTATTTCCTGCACGGGGGGGCTCCTGGTCCATTGTCCTGACGATACTGTTTTATGGTTGGCGCCTCTCTTGTCTTTCTTTTTATTTAAAATGCCAAAGATCACAGAATTTGACAGACATAAAATCATACTTTTGCATCAGCAAGGCTACTCACAAAAAGAAATCAGCAAACAAACTGGATGCTCAAGATGTGGTATTCAAGCTGGTATAAAGAAATTTGAAGAATCAGGAGATGTCAAGGACAAAAAAGGACTGAAATGCCAAGAAAAAAAGCAAAATCTAATGAGAAGTTTCTCAGAGTTTCTTCTTTGAGAAACCGGAATAAGTACAGCAAGGACTCAGCATCTGGCAACTTCATCGGGATGACAAATTAACCCTTCTACAGTCCGAAGAAGCTTTGTGGAAGGGTAGCAGTCAATAAACTACTGTTTCAGAATGGGAACAGGGTGAAAACGTTAAGCTATGCTAAAGCTCACAAAGATTGGAATGAAGATCAGTGGAAAATAGTATTATGGAGTGACAAATCCAAGATTGAAATTTTTGGGTCAAATTGTCGACAATAAGTGAGAAGAAGATTTGGAAAGAGATGGAATAATGGGTGCTTGAGGCCTTCAATGAAACATGGTGGATGGTCTGTCCTGGTGTGGGGCTGCATTTCTGCCAGTGGTGTTGGTGATAATGTGCCGAATTGATGGGATCATGAATGTTGAAAAGTTCAGACCGGTTTTAATTCATAATGCCATTCTTTCTGGAAAGTGCCTGATTGGGAATGTTTTTTTTTATTCAGCATGATAATGATCCCAAGCACACTGCATATTAAAGAGGCAGTATAGGATCACCTGAACAGAGAAAGAAAGAAAAGACCACCTAAATCTAAAGAAGAACTCTGGGAAGTGCTGAAAGAAGCTTGGTATAATACCAGAAGGTTACTTAAGAAAACTTCAGGACAGTCTCCCCAAAAGAGTTCAAGATGTGCTTAGTGCCAAGGGAGGTCACACTAAATACTGACTTCTGCCCAAAGAAGCTATTTTGTTCTGAAAATTGTTTTTTTTTATAGTTTGTGTACATATTTCTTGTATTTTCTGTTTGTATCTTAATAAAGAGACCGAAAAATAAAAATAGATGGTCATTAAAACTTTGCCAAAACAACAAATGTAATAGTGGCCTAAGACCTTTGCACAGTATATATATATATATATATATATATATATATATATATATATATATATATATATATATATATATATATATATATATATATATATATATATATATATATATATATATATATATATATGTTTATATCTGTGTACAACTGTATTTATATGTGTATACTGTATATGTATTTACAGACAAGAATACCCATATGAACAGATAAATACATATGTATACATATATAGACATATATAAAAAAGTGCATTGGAGCCCTTTGCAGCCAAGTAGCTGAAAACATAAAAAATATATTATGCAATATTCATATTTAATAAAGTGTAACTGTGTATTTACTGTAAATATTTCACATTCCAATGTTCTTCACATAGGGTAATATGTTCTAAGTATTTTTAATAGATATTCCTATTTATATCTGTATATATATATATATATATATATATATATATATGCACGTCAGGATTTTGCTCATGTGCAATTCAACTTGTAATAGATGCGCAACCCAAAACAAGCAAAAAGCCTCTATTTATCATAGTTTACTCAAAAGTGGCAGCGATAAATTGCGCTCCACTTGTATTCTAGCCCTAAATTATTATCAAGGGTATACAAATGTGAAAGAAGAACCCATACAAGCTTTGGGGATTGTAACAAAGCAGGAATAAAATAAACGTTATTGGGTGTCTGAATATTTCATCAACAGTGAAATCCCATGGAGTGACTTTTTAAGCTTTTTTTTATTTTTTGGGGCTTTTCAAGACCACCACCATTTAAGATGAAATTGAAGGGTTTTAATAACCTCCCCCATCCAGCTCTCTTGCATCTACACTAACTCTGCACCTTTGTAACATCAACACATTTGAGGCATCCTCACTGGCATTCCCATTGAAGCCTTGGGAGTGCCATCAAATAGGTCGCCAACGATTCCCAGACTGTAGTATGGGAGATCACCAAAAGCAGCATTGGTTCGGCAGTCCCCCTTCATGAGGAATACAGGTTGTCATACGCACTTAGGCTCAACTGTCAACAGGATGTCATGTGCATCAAATTGTTACAACATTGCATGTCTGTTTATGAGAGAGAGTGGTAGAGACAGAGAGATGAGAGAGAGAGACAGAGGTAAAGAGAGAGTGATAAAGACAGAGAGAGAGAGAAAGAGAGATTGATAGAGACAGAGAGAGTGATAGAGACAGAGAGAAAGAGACAGAGAAAAAAAGAGAGAGTGTTAGAAACAGAGAAAGTGATAGAGACAGAGAGAAGAGAGACAGAGAGAAAGAGAGAGAGGAATAGAGACAAAGGCCTCTATTTATCAAGCTGGCTACCGCAAATACGCTGGAATTCCGCAGCGTATTTGTGTCGAGCTTGATTCGCCTTAGTTATCAAACCCTACAGACCGGTAAAAGTAGAATTTAGTGACGTAACATACGATCCGCGGGTCTCAGTCCGACACAGATCGATGCTTAAATCACTACAGATGTTCCGAACGCAAGTTCGGCACAATCTGACTACTTTTGGAAGTTATTAAATTCGCACCAGGTACACTCGCCACTATTCCAGCCCAGCGTGCCTGGTTTTCAATCCGCCGCCCTGGAGGCGGCAGATACCATAGGAATCAATGGGAGTTCGAAAGCAGCGAAAGCTCATGTTCGCTGCTGCCCGATATCCCATTGATTCCTATGGTAATGTTTATACCTAACACCCTAACATGTACCCCAAGTCTAAACACCCCTAATCTGCCGCACCCTACACCGCCGCCACCTACATTATACTTATTAACCCCTAAACCGCCGCTCCCGGACCCCGCCACAATTAAATAAAGTGTTTAACCCCTAAAAAGCCGCTCCCGGAGCCCACCACCACCTACGTTATACTTATTAACCCATAATCTGCCCCCCTACACTGCCGCCACCTACATTAAATTTATTAACCCTTAATCTGCTCCACCCTACACCATCGCCACTATATTAAATGTATTAACCCCTAAACCTAAGTCTAACACTAACTTAAATATAATTTAAATAAATCTAAATAGAAATAATTCCTATATAAAACTAAATACTTACCTGTAAAATAAACCCTAACTAATAATTGTAGCTAGTTTATGGTTTATTTTTATTTTACAGGCAAGTTTGTATTTATTTTAACTAGGTAGAATAGTTACTAAATAGTTATTAACTATTTAATAACTACCTAGCTAAAATAAATACAAAAGTACCTGTAAAATAAATCCTAACCTAAGTTACAATTACACCTAACACTACACTATAATTAAATTAATTACCTACATTAACTACAATTAAATAAAATTACATAAAATTATCTAAAGTACAAAAAATAAAAAACACTAAATTACAGAAAATAATAAAATAATTACAAGGTTTTTTTTAAAATAATTACACCTAATCTAATCCCTCTAATAAAATACTTAATACTTATTTAATTGTAATTAATTTTATTTAATTTAATTAATTTATTTAATTATAGTGTAGTGTTAGGTGTAATTGTAACTTAGTTTAGGTTTTATTTTACAGGTACTTTTGTATTTATTTTAGCTAGGTAGTTATTAAATAGTTAATAACTATTTAGTAACTATTCTACCTAGTTAAAATAAATACAAACTTGCCTGTAAAATAAAAATAAACCCTAAGATAGCTACAATGTAACTATTAGTTATATTGTAGCTAGCTTAGGGTTTATTTTATAGGTCAGTATTTAGTTTTAAATAGGAATAATTTAGTTAATGATAGTAATATTTATTTAGATTTATTTAAATTATATATAAATTAGTGGGTGTTAGGATTAGGGTTAGACTTAGGTTTAGGGGTTAATATGTTTATTATAGTGGCGGCGGTGTAAGGGGGGGCAGATTAGGGGTTAATAAATTTAATGTAGGTGGCGGTGGGCTCCGGGAGCGGCGGATTAGGGGTTAAAACAATTATTTAGTTGCGGCAGGGTCCGGGAGTGGCAGGATAGGGGTTAATAACTTTATAACAAGTTATTGAATTAGTAACCATGGCTAATATTTTAGATTTACCTACTATTACTCAGCATTTAAAGTTTATTGAAATCTTAATTATTTTGATCGCATATCTTTTGAAAATATGTACACTATAAAGTGAAGATAACAGATAATATAAAGATTTAAAAATATCATGATATATGGACATAGTAACATTAGGATAGACACTCTGGCACAGGAAAAAGACTCTGCACTATCGTTTGTATGTATATTAAGTATATATTCAACGTATATCAAATATACAGTTTAGCTAAAATGTCACATGGGAACTGGATACATAGAAATCAGACTTAATTATCAATAAAATAATTTATGTCACATTCTCTATTCATACCTGAAGGAGAACGTGTGTTTAATTTTAGTATCCAGTAAAGTTCTTTTTTTTCCAAAATGTTTTTCCCTGTTACCACCTCTTAAAGGGACATTTGCCAAATCAATAACTTGAAATGTAAGTTGTGCAATGTTTGTAAGATGTTTATTATTAAAATGTTCAGCAACTGAGAAGTCTGTGCTATAATTTTTTACATCCCGGACATGTTCATTAAAACGTGTCCTGACAGTGCGTGTGGTTTTTCCCACGTACTGAAAAAAACACAGATTACAAGTTAATAGATAAATAGCATATTTAGAGCCACAGTTAGCATAGAACTCTATAGGATATGTTTTATCATTAAATTGACACACAAAGTGATCATCCTGTAAAACATTAGAACATGCCAAACACATGCGAGCTCCGCATTTAAAAGTGCCTTTTTTATTTAACCAGGATGTAACATATTTTTGTGTGGAATTTTGTTTTTTCACTAAGCTTGGTGTTAATGTTTGAGCTAGCGTCCTTGATTTTCTTGGTACAAATTTGCATAGTTGTATTAGTGGTTGTAAAATTTCGTCTGATTGCAACAAATTAAGATGTTTTTTTTAAATTTTGACTATTTCATCATATTGTTGACTATATGGTGTAGAGAAAACAATAGCATCACTGAAATTTGAATCAGAATCATAAGTGGATTATTTGAGATATACATCCTGTTCTTTAGCTATGTTTTTATCTTTTTTAACTGATTTTCTTACATCTTCAAGCTGTTTATGATTGTATCCTCTTACTTTTAGTCTATC
This sequence comes from Bombina bombina, assembly GCF_027579735.1. NCBI lineage: Eukaryota > Metazoa > Chordata > Amphibia > Anura > Bombinatoridae > Bombina > Bombina bombina. The sequence continues at coordinate 920,519,057 of NC_069503.1, forward strand.
TCTAAGCTCTATAAATTGTTTTTCATATATGCTATCTATTTTGGTATTGCGCCTCAATCTTAGAAACTGTGATTTAGGTATAGACGGAACTAAATGATTAGGATGTTGGGAGTGTGCGTGCAAAATGGTGTTTCCTGCTGTTTGTTTTCTGTATGTAATGGTCACTATGGTATTATCTATAATTTGAATAGTAAGATCTAAATAATTGACCAACTCTTGACTATGTACTCCAGTAAATTTTAGGCTTAAATCATTACTGTCACAATATTTTAAAAAATTAGAAAATTTATCATCATTCATGGGTATCTTAAAAATAAATAACAAATCATCTATATGTTACTATGTCCATATATCATGATATTTTAAAATCTTTATATTATATGTTATCTTCACTTTATAGTGTACATATTTTCAAAAGATATGCAATTAAAATAATTAAGATTTCAATAAACTTTAAATGCTGAGTAATAGTAGGTAAATCTAAAATATTAGCCATGGTTACTAATTCAATAACTTGTTTTTTGATAAAACTAACTTTTTCCTCGATGTCAAACAATAGATTGTCTTTATCTTATTTTCTGTATTTGTGGGACTGAAGGGGTTAATCTAATTCCCACTTCAGCCTATAAACATGTGAGATGGAAACACAGAACTCAGTCTATGAGTAAGCACCTGTGAGGTGTGAAACATGTCAGACTTCCTGCTCTATTGCTGCCATGTCTGTTCATTCTTTTAAATGAATCAATAAATTTGTTTTTTTAAATCCACACACGCTTGGAGTAGTACCTGCCTACCGCCTTCTGTTCCTGAGTTTCTACTGTTTGATCTACCATTATTGGCTATGGTACTCCAGGGGAGGTATTACTATACTAGCCCGGTTTTTGGGCTACGGTGTTGTACAACTTGAACGCCTTGGTTGCGGCACTACTTTCTTCTGTTAATAACTTTATGTAGGTGGTGGTGGTATAGGGGGCCGCAGATTAGTGGTTAATATGTATAATGTAGGTGGCGGTGGGCTCCGGGAGCGGCGGTTTAGGGGTTAATACATTTATTAGAGTTGCGGCGGGGTCCGGGAGCGGCGGCTTAGGGGGTAAACAGTATAGTGTAGTGTGGGTGCTTAGTGACAGGGTAGCAAGAAAGCTGTGAAAAAGCCGAATAGCAGCGAGATCGATGACTGTTAGTTAACAACAGTACGCTGCTCATTACTTGGTGCACGGCTTTTTGACAGCTTTTTTGATAATTTTGGAGAACGTATTTAGGTCCGCGGCGGCGATGTTAGGCGATCTTAGGTGAGCGTATTGGTGCCGGCGAATGCGAGAAAGTCGACGGCTTGATACATAGGGGCCAGAGAGAAAGAGAGAGAGAGAAGGAGACAGAGAGAAAGAGAGAGAAAGAGAGAGAAGGAGAACGAGAGAGAGAGACAGAGAGAGAGAAAGAGAGAGAGAGACAGAGAGAGAGTCATAAAGAGATTGAGATTAGATGTAACAATGTATGCCCACAAGAAACTACAGCCCAGCTCTTTTGCAATGAGTCATGTTTATAATGTGACAAAACAACTTATCTTGGTAAACCTCACTTTAATGTCACTGGTGTAAATAACGATATTTGACACAACACCTACTTGTTTAAGTTGATGCCGTCAAAGGAATAGTTGCATAGCTTACAAATAAAACAGCACTTTATATTTTATCAGAGAAAAATAAATGCTTCTTTGATGTAAACTACAGAAAACTCGTAGTTAACTCTTCTGATATTCTAAGAGCTCACACTGAGAGCGCAATGATTCCTGCTGGTCAGTAGCTTCTGTCCTTTAGCGATTTATTACCATGATAATCACTCATATGTATTTGTATGAAACATATCACTTTGCAATAAAAATTCAAAATAAGAAATATGTTCAAATAAATCAAAATATCCCTGATGAGCAATAATATTATTTGCAAAAAATATTGTTACCTTAAAGAGACAGTAAAGTCAAAATTAGCTTTTGTGATGAAAATAGAGTGTGCCGATTTAAAAACTATTAATATCCTTTGTTGTAGAGCATATCAAAGTAAGTTCAGAAGTAGCAATGCACTGCTGGGAGCTAGCTGGTTATTGGTGACTGAACATATATGCCTCTTGTCATTGGCTCACCAGATGCATTCAGCTATCTCCTAGCAGTGCATAGCTGTTCCTTAACCTACCAAGATTTACTCTTCAACAAAGCATACCAAGAGAATTACATCTACTATCAAATTTACCTCCTTGTACTAGTATACTTTTTTGAACTGTAGCTCCTTTTCTTGACAGTATACTGAGGCTCAGGAGCGTGCACGTGTATTGACTATGTAAAACATTGTTAAAAAATATTATGCTAACACTGTTTACATATAGAGCTTCAAGACATGTAAATGCTCTTGAGCCTACCAAAGTATGATTTCCACTTAGGATACCAAGATAACAATTTATGGGGTCGATCACAACTTCTAAACAGGACTGCACTTTTGTGAACGTGTGTTCAATACGGTAGATGCGAGCATTGTAAAACGCACATGACCATGAAGGTGCATTCCCTATAAAAACCCAGTCACAAAGGGGCAATTTTGTTTGAATATGTTCTATGTAGATGCAATGAGCAATGGATCGGGTTAATATTTTACAGTTTCAGTACTGTTAAAATCTAGTTTAAGAAGATAAGTCCATGTAATGGAAACCTATAGTCTTTTTCTTGTTTTCAGATCATGTCAAATCGGGAGCAGTGCTTTTATAATCAATAAATGTAAATATTGTAAAAAAGCAATATGTGTAAAATACTGTTAGTTAAAATATAGTAATTGAGCAATCATGTCCAGTATGCCCACCTTGCCTAAATACAAATGGCATTCAGATGGTCAAGCAGTCAGGAGGATGGATTCATATTGCAACAGTTTAATGTCACACATTTAAATAAGCATTTAACTTACATACTAAACAAAGGGATTAATTCAGGGGCTCTTTACTGTAACCTTAAAAGGTGTGAAAGGAATATTGCATTTGTCAGTTTCAGGTGACTTCCCAGTTCCTATCCCAAATACAAATACTTAACACATGAAAAGGCATTTTCCAGAGCTTTTCTGTTGAAAGTGAGTTAACGACTGTGAGCTTTTAACAACATATTTTGAAAAACACGCCGACTAATTCCCACTGAAAAAACCCCAAAACATTTTGGGATCAAATCGACTACATTTGATAAATTAAATAAAGTGGAAGGCTTTAAAAATCGGCGGTAAAAGGGCTGTTAACGCTCCGCAGGCTTTTTTCTGGCCGCACCATAAATTTAACTCTGGTATCGAGAGTTTAATCAAATGCTGCGTTAGGCTCCAAAAAAGGAGCGTAGAGCATTTTTACCGCAAATGCAACTCTCGATACCAGAGTTGCTTACGGACGCGGCCGGCCTCAAAAACGTGCTCGTGCACGATTCTCCCATAGGAAACAATGGGGCTGTTTGAGCTGAAAAAAAACCTAACACCTGCAAAAAAGCAGCGTTCAGCTCCTAACGCAGCCCCATTGTTTCCTATGGGGAAACACTTCCTACGTCTGCACCTAACACTCTAACATGTACCCCGAGTCTAAACACCCCTAACCTTACACTTATTAACCCCTAATCTGCCGCCGCCGCTATCGCTGACCCCTGCATATTTTTTTTAACCCCTAATCTGCCGCTCCGTAAACCGCCGCCACCTACGTTATCCCTATGTACCCCTAATCTGCTGCCCTAACCCCGCCGACCCCTATATTATATTTATTAACCCCTAATCTGCCCCCCTCAACGTCGCCGACACCTGCCTACACTTATTAACTCCTAATCTGCCGAGCGGACCTGAGCGCTACTATAATAAAGTTATGAACCCCTAACCCGCCTCACTAACCCTATCATAAATAGTATTAACCCCTAATCTGCCCTCCCTAACATCGCCGACACCTAACTTCAATTATTAACCCCTAATCTGCCGACCGGAGCTCACCGCTATTCTAAAAAATTGATTAACCCCTAAAGCTAAGTCTAACCCTAACACTAACACCCCCCTAAGTTAAATATAATTTTTATCTAACAAAATAAATTAACTCTTATTAAATAAATGATTCCTATTTAAAGCTAAATACTTACCTGTAAAATAAATCCTAATATAGCTACAATATAAATTATAATTATATTATAGCTATTTTAGGATTAATATTTATTTTACAGGCAACTTTGTAATTATTTTAACCAGGTACAATAGCTATTAAATAGTTAAGAACTATTTAATAGTTACCTAGTTAAAATAATAACAAATTTACCTGTAAAATAAATCCTAACCTAAGATATAATTAAACCTAACACTACCCTATCAATAAAATAATTAAATAAACTACCTACAATTACCTACAATTAACCTAACACTACACTATCAATACATTAATTAAACACAATTCCTACAAATAAATACAATTAAATAAACCGATCAGCCAATAGAATGCGAGCTCAATCTGATTGGCTGATTGGATCGGCCAATCGGATTGAACTAGATTCTGATTGGCTGATTCCATCAGCCAATCAGAAAATTCCTACCTTAATTCCGATTGGCTGATAGAATCCTATCAGCCAATCGGAATTCGAGGGACGCCATCTTGGATGACGTCCCTTAAAGGAACAGTCATTCGTCGTTCAGTCGTCGGTCCGGATGGATGTTCCGCGCTGGAGGTCTTCAGGATCCTGCCGCTTCGCTCCGGATGGAAGACCATAGAAGATGCCGCCTGGATGATGACTTCAATCGGATGGAAGATCCTCTTCTGCCCCGCTTGGATGAAGACTTTGACCGGATCATGGACCTCTTCAGCCCCCGCTTGGGCTTGGATCAGGACATCGGAGGAGCTCTTCAGGACGGATCAGTGAACCTGGTATGGTGAAGACAAGGTAGGAAGATCATCAGGGGCTTAGTGTTAGGTTTATTTAAGGGGGGTTTGGGTTAGATTAGGGGTATGTGGGTGGTGGGTTGTAATGTTGGGGGGGGGGTATTGTATTTATTCTTTTACAGGCAAAAGAGCTGAAATTCTTGGGGCATGCCCCGCAAAGGGCCCTGTTCAGGGCTGGTAAGGTAAAAGAGCTTGTAACTTTTTTAATTTAGAATAGGGTAGGGAATTTTTTATTTTGGGGGGCTTTGTTATTTTATTAGGGGGCTTAGAGTAGGTGTAATTAGTTTAAAATTGTTGTAATATTTTTCTTATGTTTGTAAATATTTTTTTATTTTCTGTAACTTAGTTCTTTTTTATTTTTTTGTACTTTAGCTAGTTTATTTAATTGTATTTATTTGTAGGAATTGTGTTTAATTAATGTATTGATAGTGTAGTGTTAGGTTAATTGTAGGTAATTGTAGGTAGTTTATTTAATTATTTTATTGATAGGGTAGTGTTAGGTTTAATTATATCTTAGGTTAGGATTTATTTTACAGGTAAATTTGTTATTATTTTAACTAGGTAACTATTAAATAGTTCTTAACTATTTAATAGCTATTGTACCTGGTTAAAATAATTACAAAGTTGCCTGTAAAATAAATATTAATCCTAAAATAGCTATAATATAATTATAATTTATATTGTAGCTATATTAGGATTTATTTTACAGGTAAGTATTTAGCTTTAAATAGGAATCATTTATTTAATAAGAGTTAATTTATTTAGTTAGATAAAAATTATATTTAACTTAGGGGGGTGTTAGTGTTAGGGTTAGACTTAGCTTTAGGGGTTAATCAATTTTTTAGAATAGCGGTGAGCTCCGGTCGGCAGATTAGGGGTTAATAATTGAAGTTAGGTGTCGGCGATGTTAGGGAGGGCAGATTAGGGGTTAATACTATTTATGATAGGGTTAGTGAGGCGGGTTAGGGGTTCATAACTTTATTATAGTAGCGCTCAGGTCCGCTCGGCAGATTAGGGGTTAATAAGTGTAGGCAGGTGTCGGCGACGTTGAGGGGGGCAGATTAGGGGTTAATAAATATAATATAGGGGGCGGCGATGTTAGGGCAGCAGATTAAGGGTACATAGGGATAACGTAGGTGGCGGCGATTTGCGATCGGAAGATTAGGGGTTAATTATTTTAAGTAGCTGGCGGCGACGTTGTGGGGGGCAAGTTAGGGGTTAATAAATATAATATAGGGGTCGGCGGGGTTAGGGGCAGCAGATTAGGGGTACATAAGTATAACGTAGGTGGCGGTCGGCAGATTAGGGGTTAAAAATTTTAATCGAGTGGCGGCGATGTGGGGGGACCTCGGTTTAGGGGTACATAGGTAGTTTATGGGTGTTAGTGTACTTTAGGGTACAGTAGTTAAGAGCTTTATGAACCGGCGTTAGCCAGAAAGCTCTTAACTCCTGCTATTTTCAGGCGGCTGGAATCTTGTCGTTAGAGCTCTAACGCTCACTTCAGAAACGACTCTAAATACCGGCATTAGAAAGATCCCATTGAAAAGATAGGCTACGCAAATGGCGTAGGGGGATCTGCGGTATGGAAAAGTCGCGGCTGAAAAGTGAGCGTTAGACCCTTTAATCACTGACTCCAAATACCAGCGGGCGGCCAAAACCAGCGTTAGGAGCCTCTAACGCTGGTTTTGACGGCTACCGCCGAACTCCAAATCTAGGCCACATGCTTTTTTTGAATTATACAACTTTAATTTTGACTTCCATGTACATAATAAACTCGCATATTTTTATAAAACAGATATATTGTTTTCTTTTAAGTAAAATGTAAACTCTATGAAATTTGGACGGAAATTTAATGTGATCATCTCTCAAAAGCAAATGTTATTTTTCTTTGAGGAAAAAAAAGGTGCTTTCTTGATAAAGGCCTTGCGGCTGAAACACATAAATGGTGATACTCTAACTTGGACGGTCGACCCGTTGAAGAAACAGAACAACATACAGAGCGCTCTGTCAAATTTCTGTCATCCGCTGCCAGAACTCAACTAGATTTGGGATTGGAGGTTGTTGGTCATGTGAATAGGACGTCATGCACGACCACACCTCCCAAACAAGCCGAAGTTGTTCACTTGCCTTTCCAGACAGACCTGCCGGGTACAAACCGAAAAGATGTACGTTTCTTACGAGGGTGAGTCACGATCCGGACCAAAAGTTCTAGAAGAAATGATCCAAAAGTCGTACACCCATAAACCCTCTACAGACCGAACCGGTACTGGAATGTGGGGAGAAAGTACCAGGTATAGATATACCCTTGCTTTTGCACATATTGGATACAATAACTGTCCCATAATCACATATAACAGACACATCAGGCTATAAGCAATCAAGGATTTCAAAGACTTGAATTGAATTTCCCTTACTAAATAGTGGTTAACCGGACATTATACTGAACTGAGAGTCTATCACACTTTGTATGAAGGACCGTCTACTATTGCTGTTTTTAATCTTTATTGTATATTAGAATATATACCACCAGTGGTTTAACTTGTACATAGACACTGTGTTTATTAAATTTGTATTTGTGGATACATTGTATTTTTCCTTTTTTAATCTGATGATACTTTGCTGGTTTAGTGCAAGCAACTGTGTTTTTTTAATTGGTCTGTATTTATTTGTTAGACTCAGAGGACTAGCATTTTTTCTTTTGCTTGCTAATATCATACTTTATAAGGAGATATACCTTTATTTGTTTTTCATTCATTTTTGTTTTTTTAAATCGGGAGAAGTGATTTTATATCAATAAATGTAAATATTGCAAAAAAAGCAGTATGTGTAAAATATTATTTTAAAATAAAGTAATTGAGCAATCTTGTCCAGTATGCCCACCATGCCTAAATACAAATGACATTCAGATAGTCAAGCAGTCAGGATGATGGATTCAGATTGCAATAGTTTAATGTCATAAATGTAAATGAGCCTTTGGGGTAAATTTATTAATGTGCGATAGGACATGATACAATGTAGCGTATCATGTCCGCCGCACATTGGTAAATGCCGACAGCATGTGAGTGCAAAAAATATTTGGTTACTGCGCTAAGAAACCCTATTATGCCTATGATAAATATGAGGATACCCCAACCTCTGTTGAATAAATTAATTAAGAAAAAAACTGGATGTAAAAAAACAGAAAAAATCTTATAATCATAAGCGCTATTGAAAGCTTAAAATAGGTGAAAGTGATGCATAAGAAAAATTTGTGAAAAACAACACAATTAAGTGAATATACAAACTAATAAACCTTAAAAAATGTGAATTGAGTGATGCCTATAACCGTCTAAATAAAGAACAATATAGGATAAAGTGCAAAATCTGCATAAATTTAATACAAATATATTAAAACATTAGGGCAAATATAGCAAGTTTACAGAACTCTACATGCGTTGATCAGGTGCAAATAAAGTGTAGCATACAAATCATTGGGAACAACTTGCAACAATATATTATAACTTTGTTGCAAAATTAATTACAATGTATCAATATGAAAATGCTAGCAATAAAAACAATAAAAACAATCAAACAAAGGAATAGATGATTTCCAGATGGATGTGTGGATAAATTCAGACGACAAGCCATACGTTTTGTCACAGAGTGAAGCTGGAATGAAATAAGAACCGGATCACACAGCAGAAAAGATACCAATCAAAGGTATTCACTTTTACTTACACCGAACACGGTGAAAAGATGTCTGGATCTCCCTTCTGTGGCAAGCGGCTCCCGACAGCATACACTTCAATACGGCAATACAACATGGCGATCAGCTAGAACGGGATATTCGTCCGAATCACTCTTTTGCCGGAGGGTAGCTGAGAACAATATCCATGGAAGCCTTAGAGGGATAAAACACTTCAAAATACAAGAGCAACGCATTTCAACCCGCAGTGGGTCTTTTTCAAGCTCTCGATGTGCAAAACAACTAGCGATTTAAAGACAGTGTAATAACCTGATTGGCTTACAATTGTGGGTGTCTCTTAACAAGCGGCTCTAAACAAATAACATCAGCGATACTTGATCTCTTAAAAGTTTGATCTAAATACTGGGCAGTGTAACAAAGCCGATGGCTCGCAACCATAAGTGTCATTCAATAAGCCACATTAAAGCTATGGCATCAGCAATACTTTACATCATAAAGGATCGCAATTCAACAAAAGAAACAAGGAAAAAATGAATGAAAGAACAATTATAAAGCAATTAGCATAAAATGTATAACAATATAAAAAATATAAAATATATATAGTTTAAATTCATGCCGATCTACAGGTTCCTATGCTTTAATCTATAGAAAAATAATTATATAAAAAATAATTATAAAAAGACGATGGGCAAATGAATGAATGAAAAATGAATGGTCAAAGTGATAAAGTACAATTTCTGCAAATCTCATATATATTAAATTAAAAAATAAACATAAAAAAATATAAAAAGATGTATAAAAAATCTAATGCATTAATTAATGTATATTTAATGATAGACATATTTAAATATAATTCATAGTGAATACTTTTTTTAGTGAATACCTTTTTTGAGTGAATATTTTTTTTAAAAGATAATTTAAAGTGACAAAATCATAAGTTAACCACTAAAAATACTGAAAGCATTTAATTATATAAAAATGTCTACAAACTAACATTAAACAAGAAAAAAAGAACCCAGCACTTAGAAGGTGGGATCCAAATGATGAATAAAAGTTCCAGTGAAAAAAAGGATAATAAAACGTAGCCTTTATTCAAGTCAATAAGACTTATACATAAAACCTGCAAAAACACATCTGACCGTTTTTGGCGTGGATAGCCGTAATCCTAGATGTACAATTAGTCACACCTGAGCACCTTTTTATGCACAGGAGTACCTCCCTTTGGGAGTGGTTAAAAACAGCAGAAACAGAAGCAGGTGTAAAAATTTACATATGCATACATATAGCCAGAATAATAGTGTAGCCAATGAGTACGGTTGCAAAAACAGTTAAACCTTAATACTATTTGGCTGACTAAACTATGTATGTATAAACTTTGAAACAGATCCAGATAAACCATGAATGAAAAAATATGTATTAAACAACTATGAACAGCTATATTCTTATTAATTAAAGCTGAGCAATGGACTCAATAAATATATAAATATGAATATAAAGTGAGCAAATTAATGGCAGGCTAGGAGTAATGCATAGCAGACTGTGGGTATATATACATATTCTCAAAATTTGGCTACTAAAAAGATGTCTAGATAGTAGTGAATACAAAAATGCAATTTAAGTTAAACACATAGTAGGATCATATCAAAGGAGCCACAAAAATGAAACTACCATGGAGGCAATAACTATATATGATTACATGTTAACAATATAGCGATCTTATTCAATGCATACACACAATAGAAAAATATGTTTGTGTTAAACACATGGTAGGATCATAACAAAGGAGCCACATGTTAAATGAAACTACCATGGAGGCAATAACTATATATGATTACATGTTAACAATATAGCGATCTTATTTAATGCATACACACAATAGAAAAAGATATTTGTGTTAAACACATGGTAGGATCATAACAAAGGAGCCACATGTTAAATGAAACTACCATGAAGGCAATGACTATATATGATTACATGTTAACAGTATAACGGTCTTATTCAAAACATTTAAAAATTCAATTTTTGTTAAACACATGGTAGGATCATAACACAGGAGCCACATGTTAAATGAAACTACCATGAAGGCAATAACTATATATGATTACATGTTAACAATATAACAATCTTGTTCAGTACATACAATTAAAGAGATTCTAATCACGTTAAAAAAATAAAAATAAATTATTTTTGTTAAACACATAGTAGGATCATAACAAAGGAGCCACATGTTAAATGAAACTACCATGAAAGCAATGACTATATATATTTACATGTTAACAGTATATCGATCATTTTCATTGTATACCTAAAAAGAGATTATAAGCGCATAGTAAAAAAAGATATATGGGAGCCAAAATGGGTTAAGGTCCCAAAACATCTTTTACATAATAAATAAAATCAGACTATATGAGGGGACATAGGTGTGAAATGTATATTGGTATGAAATATATATATTGAACGATCATAAGTTCATCTATGCCAGTAATTGATTAGATCGAACTCTGAGTTGAAACCCCCAGGTAGCAGGCTACCGAGCTTGTGTATCCAATATATTTCTTGTCTTTGGAGTATTTGTGACTTATCACCACCACGACGTGGTGTGATAATTTGCTCGATAGCCTGCCACCTGAAGGTGTCAACTCTTCCCTCATGAACTTCAAGAAAATGTCTGGCTAATGCCGATACTGCTCTGTCTTGAGATACATAGGACAGATGTTCTCTAATACGTTTTCCAACTTTACGTGAGGTCTGACCAACATACTGTCTAAGGCATTGTGTGCACTCAATTAGATAAACAACATATTTACTGCCGCATTTGATACAGCCTCTTGTTTCAAATTTTTCCTGTGTGGTAGCTGAAATAAATGTTTTTGACACTTGAATATGGTCACATGATGCACAACATCTTTTGCCACATCTGTAGGTACCCTTGACAGTAAGCCAAGAACTGCCACTTTCTGATTTGGGCAACAAGCTTGGTGAAAGCATGTTGCCTAATGAAAGATTGCATTTGTATACAAAGTTACAACCATCCTCTAAAGTCTTACGTAAGACTGTGTCTCCACGTAGGATCGGAAGGTTTCTTTTAACTATTTGACAAACTTGATGATATTGGTTTGAATAGGCTGTGATAAGAGTGGGCCTGGACCTGTCCAATGTTTGTAACTTGGCATTCAGTGTTTTAGGTTCAAGTAGTTTCTTTCTGTCAGTTTGGTTTACTTCCCAATAGGACCGATTAATGATAGTTTTTGAATAGCCTCTGGCATGGAGTCTTTTCTTTAAGTCATTACTCTCTGATTGGAAGTCCCTATCTGAGGAACAATTTCGCTTTATTCGCAAGAACTGGCTTTTGGCTATACCCCTAAAGACATGTCCGGGGTGACTACTCCGGGCATGCAATAGTGTATTGCCAGAAATTGGCTTCCTGTATAGGGATGAAGAAACACTACCAGAGAGATTGTCTGCAGACAGAGTGATGTCCAAATAGTTTACACTATCCTGGTTCCACTCAAAAGTGAACTTTAAACCTACATTGTTATCATTGAGATACTTCACCAATTCATTGGCTTCCTGATAACCAGCTGACCATACAACCAGCAGATCATCTATGTATCTCATATATTTAACATAATGCTTGGCAAAACAATTTCTACCTCCAAAGACGTGGAAGCGCTCCCACCAACCCATAAATAAATTTGCGTATGATGGGACAAATTTTGCTCCCATGGCAGTTCCACGTCTCTGGAGGTAGAAAGTGTCAGAAAACATGAAAAAGTTGTGATTGAGAAGAAAATCAACAACTCTGATGACAAACTTTCTGCGTTCCTCTGACAAATCCGTATATGTTTCGAGAAAGAAGGACACTGCCTGCAGGCCAAATTTGTTGGGTATACAAGAGTATAAACCTACCACATCAATGGTAATCCAGCTGTAACTAGGCTCCCAGACTGTGCCCTCCAATTTGGACAATACGTGTGAGGTATCTCTCACATAACTGGGTAGGGATTGTACCAGTGGTTGTAGGAACTGGTCCACCCACTTGGACAAAGGTTCCAAGAGTGAACCAATGCCTGCCACTATCGGTCTACCCTGTACTTCTACCATACTTTTGTGGGTCTTAGGAAAATGGTGAAAAATGGGCAGTATCGGGTTATCAACCATAAGACAGTCGAGGGTCTGTGTGTCAATAATGCCCATTTGAACACCATCATCCAATAGATCTCTAAGTACATCAGAAAAAGATGCAGTGGGATCTCTAGGCAAAATAGTGTATGCCTCAGCATCACTCAATTGTCTGAGAGCCTCTCTATTGTACATGTCTTTGTCAAGAACTACAACACTTCCGCCCTTGTCAGATGGGCGAATAACTAATTCCTTGTTTTGTTGAAGTTTAATTATTGCTACTCTTTCTGACCTTGATAAGTTGGAAGGATTTCTAGATTCAGACTTAGCTAGTTTGTTCAGATCTTCTACCACCCTCTTATGAAATACTTCCAAACTTTTTCCTCTGGAATGTATTGGATAAAAGTTGGATTTGGATCTCATTGGAGCGGGTACTGGTTCTATTACATTAGTTGCTAGGGAACCTTCTATTACATTAGTTGCTAGGGAACCTTCACAAGACAGATCTTCTAGATCTATTAAGGTGCAGATATCACGCAGTTTATACATACATAGTTTAGTCAGCCAAAAAGTATTAAGGTTTAACTGTTTTTGCAACCGTACTCATTGGCTACACTATTATTCTGGCTATATGTATGCATATGTAAATTTTTACACCTGCTTCTGTTTCTGCTGTTTTTAACCACTCCCAAAGGGAGGTACTCCTGTGCATAAAAAGGTGCTCAGGTGTGACTAATTGTACATCTAGGATTACGGCTATCCACGCCGAAACAGGTCAGATGTGTTTTTGCAGGTTTTATGTATAAGTCTTACTGACTTGAATAAAGGCTACGTTTTATTATCCTTTTTTTCACTGGAACTTTTATTCATCATTTGGATCCCACCTTCTATGTGCTGGGTTCTTTTTTTCTTGTTTCATTTTTTAAGGAAATCAGGGATTCCTTCCTTTCCTAGCACTACAGGATTGTTTGGGAGCTCAGGATGCCTGACACGTCACTACTTGCTTGGGAGGCATTGGACTGTTAGTGAGGAGCCGCGCAGAGTGAGTATATGAATAATTATTGTGACTCCAGCCAATTATGAACTGCTTACACCGGACTACACCCACACAAAAGAAGAGGCACTGAAATCATACGGTAACGTTTAACACAGCAATTTCTCATGCATTCTTTTGAATTATTGACAACATTGTGTTTAAGGCTGTGAATTACCTGCAGACTGTGCTTTTTGCTGACAGCTGACTTTGGATACGTCATGCAGCAATTTTAGCTGATACAGCCTGGATATTTAAAGCGGTATACATGCAATCATATAAGTCACTGAAGTGTGGCTATTATCACTTTCATGCATGTTGTGTCTTCATTGTGACTTGCAATATCATCCTTACTTCAGAGTTTTACCGTATTAGGACCAGTGTGCCATTATTATTGTGTGGGACATAACGGTTTTATTTTATTTTGGCTTGGTAGTTGAAATCCTGAATGAACAGTGTTTATTTCTCATACACTACCTGCCAGTTGCGCATGATAACAGCTCCCCCTAGTCTTTCTGTTTCACTCTGTGAACTGTTTTTTCTTATTTTGTTGTTACTTCCCTGAATCAGAGTTGAACCTATTTTTGCCTCCAAGCACTTATACAGTCTATTCTGACTTTTCAATTGAATAATGCTCCCTGCACAGGGATCCATGGAACTTTGCAGTGAATAATTACATTGATATTTACAGCCTATTTTACACAGATCTTTAAACAGATATATACATTTTTTGTATTCCATCACTATGGACAGTCTCATACATACAGATACCTTCTATTCTCTTAAAGAGATAGAAGATGAGGATTTGGATAACTTAGAACTATCTGATGTATTTGAACAGGATGTGCCAAATACACAATTGGGAGACCACTTCTATGACTTAGAAACATTAAAGAAAAAAGAACAAAAATTAAGATGGGACAAGTGGATTCTTACCAAATATACCAACCTAAAGATGATTCCCAGGGGTCTTAGAATAAATAAATTCCCGACATATGACATCAAGGACCAAGGATTCATTGAACGCTGGAATCAGGCACTGACGGACTGTTCTTTAAAACTTATTGGTTTACTTATTGAATATAAAGATATGCTACTAGCTGAAATTAGGGATAAGATTGCTGCTATACAAAATGATATGTTGAAATTTAAAAACTGTGACATATATCCTCAATTTGATACAATTCTTAAAAAGGTAATGGAGGAATCTAAAAAACTAATTATACAAGTTAAACATTCTAAGTTCCTAAGAGATCAAAAGGACTATTCAAATGGTACAGTATACATATGGCGCAGGCGACAAAGGGGAAAATTGTGGTCACAAAGAAATAAGAGAAGGGAGAATCACAATACAGATACCAATATTACAATAGAGAGTACACCACACCAACAAGATAATAAAACAATTCGGACATATGCACCAACCCCCAAAAAGGTAGTTTTTTCAGATTCAGAACCAGAACAAACCGATGAGGAGAGGTTTGCCTCAAGTTTTGATAATGATGATGGGTGTTCTACTTCTGAAGGTGAAGAAGCTCAAATAAATAACTCAGATAATATAGAAATAATGAATAAACCCAGGGGTATCTTAAAGGACCCCAAAAATAGTGGGGCTATACCCAAGAGGGGAGGACGACAAAGAAGAGGTCGCTCTCATTATATACAGAGTACTTTAACAAGAGATTGTATGATAAATGAATCAGAACCTTCTCCTCAGGTTTTTCAGTGGGCCCCCAGGCGACCCAGAGGAGGGGGGAGAAGGGGTCGAGGACAGAGGGAACCATACACAGACACACCCCAGCAGAGATACCCGGTGAGAGACAATCGGAATGTGCAGGGACACAGATATCAATAGGGGATCATACAGTGATCAATCTATCGTCCTATAGTTTGTCAGGGCCGGAGAGGAAGGTCCTCAGCTATGGTATGAATTTTGTTCCCTCACGCAATTTTGATTTGTTCCAGACTATTCTGGATATTAACAAATTGGTGAGGGATCTTACTTTGAGGAGGTTCTTCTCTGGCCATGAGAATAGGGTGGGGGATGATGGATTGATCAAGGATCAGAGGGTACCACAGTATGATATGCCCTTTAATGATATCTGCACCTTAATAGATCTAGAAGATCTGTCTTGTGAAGGTTCCCTAGCAACTAATATAATAGAACCAGTACCCGCTCCAATGAGATCCAAATCCAACTTTCATCCAATACATTCCAGAGGAAAAAGTTTGGAAGTATTTCATAAGAAGGTGGTAGAAGATCTGAACGAACTAGCTAAGTCTGAATCTAGAAATCCTTCCAACTTATCAAGGTCAGAAAGAGAAGCAATAATTAAACTTCAACAAAACAAGGAATTAGTTATTCGCCCATCTGACAAGGGCGGAAGTGTTGTAGTTCTTGACAAAGACATGTACAATAGAGAGGCTCTCAGACAATTGAGTGATGCTGAGGCATACACTATTTTGCCTAGAGATCCCACTGCATCTTTTTCTGATGTACTTAGAGATCTATTGGATGATGGTGTTCAAATGGGCATTATTGACACACAGACCCTCGACTGTCTTATGGTTGATAACCCGATACTGCCCATTTTTCACCATTTTCCTAAGACCCACAAAAGTATGGTAGAAGTACAGGGTAGACCGATAGTGGCAGGCATTGGTTCACTCTTGGAACCTTTGTCCAAGTGGGTGGACCAGTTCCTACAACCACTGGTACAATCCCTACCCAGTTATGTGAGAGATACCTCACACGTATTGTCCAAATTGGAGGGCACAGTCTGGGAGCCTAGTTACAGCTGGATTACCATTGATGTGGTAGGTTTATACTCTTGTATACCCCACAAATTTGGCCTGCAGGCAGTGTCCTTCTTTCTCGAAACATATACGGATTTGTCAGAGGAACGCAGAAAGTTTGTCATCAGAGTTGTTGATTTTCTTCTCAATCACAACTTTTTCATGTTTTCTGACACTTTCTACCTCCAGAGACGTGGAACCGCCATGGGAGCAAAATTTGCCCCATCATACGCAAATTTATTTATGGGTTGGTGGGAGCGCTTCCACGTCTTTGGAGGTAGAAATTGTTTTGCCAAGCATTATGTTAAATATATGAGATACATAGATGATCTGCTGGTTGTATGGTCAGCTGGTTATCAGGAAGCCAATGAATTGGTGAAGTATCTCAATGATAACAATGTAGGTTTAAAGTTCACTTTTGAGTGGAACCAGGATAGTGTAAACTATATGGACATCACTCTGTCTGCAGACAATCTCTCTGGTAGTGTTTCTTCATCCCTATACAGGAAGCCAATTTCTGGCAATACACTATTGCATGCCCGGAGTAGTCACCCCGGACATGTCTTTAGGGGTATAGCCAAAAGCCAGTTCTCGCGAATAAAGCGAAATTGTTCCTCAGATAGGGACTTCCAATCAGAGAGTAATGACTTAAAGAAAAGACTCCATGCCAGAGGCTATTCAAAAACTATCATTAATAGGGCCTATTGGGAAGTAAACCAAACTGACAGAAAGAAACTACTTGAACCTAAAACACCGAATGCCAAGTTACAAACATTGGACAGGTCCAGGCCCACTCTTATCACGGCCTATTCAAACCAATATCATCAAGTTTGTTAAATAGTTAAAAGAAACCTTCCGATCCTACGTGGAGACACAGTCTTACGTAAGACTTTAGAGGATGGTTGTAACTTTGTATACAAACGCAATCTTTCATTAGGCAACATGCTTTCACCAAGCTTGTTGCCCAAATCAGAAAGTGGCAGTTCTTGGCTTACTGTCAAGGGTACCTACAGATGTGGCAAAAGGTGTTGTGCATCATGTGACCATATTCAAGTGTCAAAAACATTTATTTCAGCTACCACACAGGAAAAATTTGAAACAAGAGGCTGTATCAAATGCGGCAGTAAATATGTTGTTTATCTAATTGAGTGCACACAATGCCTTAGACAGTATGTTGGTCAGACCTCACGTAAAGTTGGAAAACGTATTAGAGAACATCTGTCCTATGTATCTCAAGACAGAGCAGTATCGGCATTAGCCAGACATTTTCTTGAAGTTCATGAGGGAAGAGTTGACACCTTCAGGTGGCAGGCTATCGAGCAAATTATCACACCACGTCGTGGTGGTGATAAGTCACAAATACTCCAAAGACAAGAAATATATTGGATACACAAGCTCGGTAGCCTGCTACCTGGGGGTTTCAACTCAGAGTTCGATATAATCAATTACTGGCATAGATGAACTTATGATCGTTCAATATATATATTTCATACCAATATACATTTCACACCTATGTCCCCTCATATAGTCTGATTTTATTTATTATGTAATAGATGTATTGGGACCTTAACCCATTTTGGCTCCCATATATCTTTTTTTACTATGCGCTTATAATCTCTTTTTAGGTATACAATGAAAATGATCGATATACTGTTAACATGTAAATATATATAGTCATTGCTTTCATGGTAGTTTCATTTAACATGTGGCTCCTTTGTTATGATCCTACTATGTGTTTAACAAAAATAATTTATTTTTATTTTTTTAACGTGATTAGAATCTCTTTAATTGTATGCACTGAACAAGATTGTTATATTGTTAACATGTAATCATATATAGTTATTGCCTTCATGGTAGTTTCATTTAACATGTGGCTCCTGTGTTATGATCCTACCATGTGTTTAACAAAAATTGAATTTTTGAATAAGACCGTTATACTGTTAACATGTAATCATATATAGTCATTGCCTTCATGGTAGTTTCATTTAACATGTGGCTCCTTTGTTATGATCCTACCATGTGTTTAACACAAATATATTTTTCTATTGTGTGTATGCATTGAATAAGATCGCTATATTGTTAACATGTAATCATATATAGTTATTGCCTCCATGGTAGTTTCATTTAACATGTGGCTCCTTTGTTATGATCCTACCATGTGTTTAACACAAACATATTTTTCTATTGTGTGTATGCATTGAATAAGATCGCTATATTGTTAACATGTAATCATATATAGTTATTGCCTCCATGGTAGTTTCATTTTTGTGGCTCCTTTGATATGATCCTACTATGTGTTTAACTTAAATTGCATTTTTGTATTCACTACTATCTAGACATCTTTTTAGCAGCCAAATTTTGAGAATATGTATATATACCCACAGTCTGCTATGCATTACTCCTAGCCTGCCATTAATTTGCTCACTTTATATTCATATTTATATATTTATTGAATACATTGCTCAGCTTTAATTAATAAGAATATAGCTGTTCATAGTTGTTTAATACATATTTTTTCATTCATGGTTTATCTAGATCTGTTTCAAAGTTTATACATACATAGTTTAGTCAGCCAAATAGTATTAAGGGTTAACTGTTTTTGCAACCGTACTCATTGGCTACACTATTATTCTGGCTATATGTATGCATATGTAAATTTTTACACCTGCTTCTGTTTCTGCTGTTTTTAACCACTCCCAAAGGTAGGTACTCCTGTGCATAAAAAGGTGCTCAGGTGTGACTAATTGTGCATCTAGGATTACGGCTATCCACGCCAAAACCGGTCAGATGTGTTTTTGCAGGTTTTATGTATAAGTCTTACTGACTTGAATAAAGGCTACGTTTTATTATCCTTTTTTTCACTGGAACTTTTATTCATCATTTGGATCCCACCTTCTATGTGCTGGGTTCTTTTTTTCTTGTTTCATTTTATAAGGAAATCAGGGATTCCTTCCTTTCCTAGCACTACAGGATTGTTTGGGAGCTCAGGATGCCTGACACGTCACTACTTGCTTGGGAGGCATTGGACTGTTAGTGAGGAGCCCCGCAGAGTGAGTATATGAATAATTATTGTGACTCCAGCCAATTATGAACTGCTTACACCGGACTACACCCACACAAAAGAAGAGGCACTGAAATCATACGGTAACGTTTAACATAGCAATTTCTCATGCATTCTTTTGAATTATTGACAACATTGTGTTTAAGGCTGTGAATTACATGCAGACTGTGCTTTTTGCTGACAGCTGACTTTGGATACGTCATGCAGCAATTTTAGCTGATACAGCCTGGATATTTAAAGCGGTATACATGCAATCATATAAGCCACTGAAGTGTGGCTATTATCACTTTCATGCATGTTGTGTCTTCATTGTGACTTGCAATATCATCCTTACTTCAGAGTTTTACCGTATTAGGACCAGTGTGCCATTATTACTGTGTGGGACATAACGGTTTTATTTTATTTTGGCTTGGTAGTTGAAATCCTGAATGAACAGTGTTTATTTCTCATACACTCCCTGCCAGTTGCGCATGGTAACAGCTCCCCCTAGTCTTTCTGTTTCACTCTGTGAACTGTTTTTTCTTAAACTAACATTAAATTTTTAAATAAATATTTTATCTATCATTATTTTTGAGACAGCATACCATGTCGGCATTTATCATTGTACCAACAGTTCTTGTGAACTGCTGGTGCAATGCCACCCCCTACAGATTTGCGGCCAATCGGCCGCTAGCAGGGGGTGTCAATCAACCCGAACGTATTTGATTGGGTTGACTTCTGTCTGCCACCTCAGAGCAGGCCAGGTTATGGAGCAGCGGAAGGCTCGCTGGAAACATGGGGCATCAAGCTCCGTACGGAGCTTGATAAATTGACCCCTTTACCTTATATACTGAACAAAGGGGTTAATTCAAAAGCTCTTTACTGTAACCTTAAGAGGTGTGAAAGGAATATTGCATGTGTCAGTTTCAGGTGACTTCCCAGTTCCTATCCCAATTACAAATACTTAACACATGAAAATACATTTTTCAGAGCTTTTTTGTTGAACGTGAGTTCATGACTGTGAGCTTTTAACAACACATTTTGAAAGGAGAAAGCAGTTTTACAGTAAAGTACCCCTTTAAGGTAGAAAAATAAAGAATGCTTTTTTAAAAATGTATTCTATTTAAATAAAAAACAATAAAGTGTGGGAACACCCTCATAAAGATAAGGACTCACCCAAACATCCCTAGTGAATTTATCATTTGTTCCTCTTCATAGTGTGGTGATAGTGTTAGAGAACTGTTTTGTATAATATGTATGGTGTTGGTGTACATAAAATTCTCAGGATATGTAAGCTCATTTTTTTACTGAGACCATATTGTAGCAAAAATCCAAGACACCCCTAGTTGATTGGTAGCCATGATTTCATTAGCTTATAGGTCCTACCTTTGTCCACTCATATCTGGGGAGCAGTGGCAATTCTAGAGTACTCTATGCAGCACAGGAAATGCAGGAAATGCTATGTTCTAGAACTACCTCGGGTTGGAAGAGGCCTAGTTGTGACAGACATTCATGAGCACCATTTCTGCTTCTGAACCTGATCCCAAAAAACAAATGTGGTTTCTAAGTAGAATCTCAGAGGTGATCATTGATGGAAGTAATCTAAAAAGCCTAACAAGAGTCAGATATTGGACAAGGTTTAATGTCAGAATAGGGAAAACAGTAAAATGTATATTTCATTCCCCTCTTTTATTTTAATAACGTTCAAAGTTTTAAGATCAGGAAACACTCCCAGTACGTGTTCTGACTGGTTGATAATCAAAATGATCTTGTTTAAAGTGTGCCTTCTTCATAAAAACAATTAACTTGAACTACATAGCAATGTTCCGGTTTAAATTTTAGGAAATGAATAAAAAATATATTAGTTTGGCCAACGTTGAATTGGGTCTCCCTGTAAATCAGGTAAAGCTTACTATTTAAATAAAAGTTTGTTTCTATTAAAGAAACACCTGAACAAATTAGAAATATGTAAATTAAAATAGAGAAATATCAATTAAAATTATCAGAACATTTTTATAAATTTTTACTTTTTTTTTTATTTGCTAAAAGCACATTTACCTTAGCATGAGTAAAAAAAAAATAGTTATTCTGTAACTTGAATGTCAATTTTCTTGTTATTTGCCTTTGGATATATATACAAGCTACGATTTATTTCAAAATGTTGCTGAGACAAATCTTGACATTTCAGACAGTGCTATAGTGCTTTTATTCCATAGCTTTGAACACATTTCAGATTACAGTGTTATTCCAATTGTATCCTTATCTTAAAGCAAACCAATGTTTATGCAATATTTTATTGAACAGGTGTTAGCAATTCATTCCTATTTTGTGTGAAAAATGGGATCAATTACATAGAATCAAAATAATTACATGCAAAAGTCTTAAAGGGGCATTAAATAAAAAATCCCCATTAAAGGTTTAATGAAAGGGATATGAACCCCAACATTTTTCTTTCATGATTCAGATAAAGCATGCAATTTTAAACAACTTTATAATTTATTTCTATTACCTTTTTTTCCTTCTTTTGGTGTCTTTTATTGAAAAGCAGGGACGTATGCTTAGGACCCATCCCATTTCTTGAGCACTAAATGTTATCCATTTGCAAGAGCACTAGAAAGCAGCACGATTTCCTGCCATGTAGTGCTCCAGATGCCTATCTAGGTATCTATTCAACACTGAGGGGCCGATTTATCAATGTCTGTCTGATATGATACGCTGTAGGGTATCATGTCTGACAGACACATTGCTGAATGCCGACATTTAACATTGCGCAAACAGTTCTGGTGAACTGCTTGTGCAATGCCACCCCCTGCAGATTCACAGCCAATCGGCTTCTAGCAGGGGGCTGTCAATCAACCCAATCGTATAGGATCGTGCGGAATGATGTCCACGGCCTCAGAGGCAGCGGACCAGTAAAGGAGCAGTGGTCTTAAAACCGGTGCTTCATAACTGCTGTTTCCGGCGATCCTGAAGGCTCGCACGGAAACAGGGGCATCAGGGGCCATTCGGCCCTTGATAAATCAGCCCCTAAATATCATGGGAATGAAGCAAATGTCCAGACAGTCTCTAGATGCTTTGAATATTGGGGCGCCTATGTCGCTCAGAGTGCTTTCCAGTGCCGGTAACAATTCTGCTCATTAACACATTAGTTGCTTTCTTTCTCTTATAATTTTATTCCAAAACAGAAGCATTATACCCATGGTACTAAGAGCAAATGATTAGGTAAGGGACACAACTTATTTAGAAGAATGGGTGTAACTTATTTAGATGAGTGTGTGTAAATATCTGAATGCATTATGTCCATGAATAAATGTAGCTTATTTATCATTTATCAAGAGTAACATCAAAAATATGCATCACTATGTTTAGATTCAAAAACATTTTGATTAACTAAAACGTATCAAATGGATATAAATATTAATTTACACAGAAACATTTCAAATGTAATTAAAAACATGACATAACGCAACAATTGCCCACAAAAAAATCTTTGATTTCAGCATCTATACTTAAAAACAAACTATAAATTGCTCTTAAGATGATACCTAACACCAACGAGATTAAAGTCCATATATACCTCTACATCAGATAATTGTTGGAGAGAATGCGGTGAAATTGGAACGATAAGCCATATTTGGTGGGATTGTAAAGTACTTAAACCATTTTCGTTACAAAATACTCCATATAAATACAATCCTACATGACCCCACCAACATATCCCCTCTGGTTTTCCTACTCATTTATCCACCCAAAATTTCATGCCAATATCGATTAACTCTTTTCAAGATAATGTTAAATAGTGCCAAACGCGTCATTCCAAGATTTGGAAAACAACTCAAATTCCCTCTATCCGAGAATGGAAACAACTAGTTACGAAAACCTTACAATTAAAAAACCCCACTATATTAAAACATGAAACCTAGACTTCTTCCTCAATGTTGATTTCTATTGGAAGGAAACTCCCTAAAAACATCATGGTTTCGGAAGTAGCAATCTCGCCTGGTCATTTCATTTCATTTTAGACCACAAACCACTTCTCCCTGATTTTAAAAAAAAAAATGGACTCTCCAATGTTAACACCTGTATTATAATGTATACTTCAAAAATAAACCTTTATTATGTAATATTAGCCTAACTAACGCTAATAACAACCAAATTGTAACATTTTATGTCACATCTACTTTCAAACATGTAGATTATAAGCTTTGCGCGATAGAGGGTATTTAACAAATGCAACAAAAGTTGCGTTATTTCAGCCTCCATAGCGCTGCCATTACAAGTTTTCAAACAGCCGGCTTGTGCGTGCGATATGGTTGTGTTGAGCTCCATACCGCACAAGATACAAGCACTGTTTTGACGTGCTCGTGCACACTTTCCCCATAGAAATCAATAGTGAGAGCGTGTTAGAAAAAAACCTAACACCTGCGATCGCGGAATGAAAAGCTTCGCAATGCAGCCCCATTGATGTCTATGGGGAAAAAAAGTTACAAAACCCTAACACGAAAACCACGTCTAAACACCCCTAATCTGCTGCCCCCGACATCACTGACACCTACATAATGTTATTAACCCCTAATCTGCTGCTCCCGACTTTACCGCCACTATGAAAATTAATTAACCCCCTATTCCGCCGCTCCCCGCCACCGCCACCACTATAATAAACCTATTAACCCCTAAACCGCAAGCCCCCCACAACGAAATATACTAAATTAAACTATTAACCTCTATGTTATCTTACTTAACATTTGCAATGCTTATTTTTCTATGAAAAATGTAATAAAAATAAAAAACTTAAAAAAAAAAAAAAAAAAAAAACGACATAAAGTCACCAAAGGTTTTGTGATAACTTTTCTAGTGCACACAACATGCCCAGCATATGCTAGGTTCCCAGTTGTATTATGTGAGAGAGGTTGGGATTACTTTCTTGTTCCTTACCTCATTTATGTACCAGGCTCACAAAACTAAACTGGTGACCATCTAAAACCTGGCAAGAAATACCCAATTTAATTTTAAATTGACCATCCACACCCATTGCACACTCAATCTACTCCACTAGGCTGCCCAGCCACACCCAGTGACAGCTATGACTCAGCCCTAGTCTACAAGGAATCCTCCCCTAGCTCCCAAGTCCTGGGTTTAAAGGGATTTAGAAAGTAAAAAAAAAAAAAAACTTTCTTGATTCAGATGTGAAGTGGGCATAATCTTAAAAACAATGTATCAAATATACCTCTCTTTGAGGCCCTGATTATTGAAAGTGCTGCAGTGTAGCAATATATTCAAAAGTGATTCGACATGATGTCAAGAAAGCTGGTAATATATTAAAAAGTGCTGACATTACTGTTTAAAGGCAGTATTGCAGAGTGGGCGTTTTACTATACATTGCAATAGGTGACGATACTGGCAAAATTTCCAAGCATCATTGGCACCAACATTGGCGATGTAAAGAAAAGGATCCCTTTTAAATATGTAGTCCACTACCACAAAGCTAACCCTACACTAACTAAACAAAACTAACCTACTACTTAACCCCTAAACCGCCAAAAGCCCACTGCAATAAACTTCCTAACCTATTAACCTCTAAACAGCCTATAGCCCTCTACATTATCCCCCTACACCACCAATAGTCCACCACAATAAACCCTACACTACTTAATCCCTAAACCGTCACAACCCCCAACAAAAAAAATTACCCCTACACTATTTAACTACCTAACAGCTCATCCCCCTTAAGTTACAGAAATTAAAAATACTAACATTACAAAAAACAACCTAACACATTACCAAAAAAAAAACACTACCAAAAATATAAAAACAAACAGTAAAGCATATCCATATA
This sequence comes from Bombina bombina, assembly GCF_027579735.1. Classification (NCBI taxonomy): domain Eukaryota; kingdom Metazoa; phylum Chordata; class Amphibia; order Anura; family Bombinatoridae; genus Bombina; species Bombina bombina. Next base: position 920,544,486 of record NC_069503.1, read on the forward strand.
AAAGCCCATACCAAAAAAAAAAACCTATACTAAAACTAAAACCTACTCTTACAATTGCCATGAAAAGGGCAATTTTTGAGAGGGACTGCAATAATGTTATTTATCTCTTTTACATGGCAAAAAATCTAGTCTAAAACCAACTAACCTCCCACCCCCCCAAATAAAAAGCCTATCTTAAAAAAACCTAAATTAAACATTGCCCTGATAAGGACGTTTGGTATGGCATTGCCCTAAAGTGATTATAGATCATTTACATTTAAGAATAAAAATCATTTTTTAAAAACTACCCTAAAAAATCCCAATCCTACAAAAAAAGATTGCCCTAACAAGGGCATTTGGTAGGGCAGTGACCTAAAGTTATTATAGCTTTTTTGCCCTGAAAGGAAAAAACCTGTTAAAAAAATCCCTATCGTAAAAAAAAGGCCTTTTGGTAGGACATTGCCCTTAGAAGGGCATTTCATAGGGCAATGCCCTAAAGTGTTTTTAGAAAGAGAAAAAAGAACAAGAATTCAGGATATACACTAGACCCCGATACAGAGAGAGGGAATTCAGCACTCATTTTAAGTATAAATGTACAAAAAGTTTTATTAGCCAATGGTTCAAGAATCAAAAATATATTAGGCAAAAAGTATATACAATACTAAATATATGCACAAGTAAAACACACTCTACTACAATGACGTCTATTTGAGATATGTGTCGTCACTCAAGGTAAGCAACACGGACTACAATTGAAAGTTTGAACGTTTGTGCTCAACACCTTTTAGATATCTTCTGTGAACTCAGAAGCCGCTCATGAGCTGATTTATAACAATTCATACTTGGGAATTCTCTATAGACTGGTGTACAGGCATTGTAGTAATGTTTTTACTTGTGCATATATTTAGTATTGTACATAATTTTTGCTTAATATATTTTTGTTTCTTGAACCTTTGGCTAATAAAGCTTTTTGTACATTTACACTTAAAAAATGCTAAATTACCTCTCTGTATTGGGATCTAGTGTATATCCTGATTTCTTGTTCTATTTTCTCTTTTTTAAAATTTGTTGTTGAGGGTCTGTATCACATTTTTCCAATTTGGTATAATCTTTTAGCCTCTCTCCCAACAATATATATTTTTTTTTATGCCCTAAAGTGATTATAGCTCTTTTGCCATGAAAGGAAAAAAGCCCTATTCTACCAAAAAAATACCTAAAGAAAAAAAAACCCTATCCTAAAAAAAAAGTTGCCCTGAGAAGGACATTTGGTAGGGCATTGCCCTAAAGTGATTATAGCTTTATATTCTAAAAAAAAAAAAACTAAGAACAAAAATAAAAAGCATGAAAAAGGATCGGATGGAAGATAAAAGAAAAGTTGGAAGAAGACAGAAGATGGAACACCGGTCGGGTGGAAGAGGACATCCCCAGCAGAGCACCATTATGACTGAAGATAGAAGAGGAGCATTGCCTTGGAGTAGTAGCTGTCCACCTAGGAGCCGGATTCAAGTTGGGTGAGTACAATCTTTTGGGTTTAGCGTTAGGCTTGTTTCGGGTGTGTCTTTTTTTTTTTAGAATAGGGTTTAATTTTTGTACTTAGTGTTTTTAATTTTTAAAATAGGATATGTTTTTATGCAAAATAACTATAATCACTTTAGGGAAATTCCCTACCAAATGTCCTTCTTAGGGCAATGCCCTACCAAATGCCCTTATCAGGGCAATCTTTTTTGTAGGATAGGATTTTTTTTTTTTAGAATAGATTTCTATTCCTAAATGTAAAAGAGCTATAAACACTTTAGATCAATGCCCTACCAAATGCACTTATCAGGGCAATTTTTAGTTTTGTTTTTTTAAGGTAGACTTTTTATTTGGGGGGTGAAGAGTTACTTTGGTTTTAAAATAGGGTTGTGTTTTTGCCAAGTAAAAGAGCTAAATCACTTTAGGGCAATGCCCTACAAATGCCCTTTTCAGGTCTATTGTTAGAGTAAGTTTGTGTTAGGATAGGGTTTTTTAAGGGCACTTTAGTTTTAGGATAGGCCTTACTGTTTGTTTGGTTTTATTTTGGTTGTGTTATTTGTTTTTGTTTTTTGGTAATGTGTTAGTTTTTTTTGTTTGCAAGTGTTTTATTTATTACTAGTCCTAAAGCACGTTCACACGGGCCATTTCTTGCAGTACAGTGGTCCCACCCCTTGCGCTCTCTCCCTCCCCCTCTCTTTTGCTCTCTCTCTCTCTCCCCCTCTCTTTTGCTCTCTCTCTCCCCCTCTCTTTTGAGCTTTCTCTCTCCCCCCTCTCTTTTGAGCTCTCTCTCTCCCCCTCTCTTTTGAGCTCTCTCTCCCCCTCTCTTTTGCGCTCTCTCTCTCCCCCCTCTCTTTTGCGCTCTCTCTCTCCCCCCTCTCTTTTGCGCTCTCTCTCTCCCCCCTCTCTTTTGCGCTCTCTCTCTCCCCCCTCTCTTTTGCGCTCTCTCTCTCCCCCTCTCTTTTGCGCTCTCTCTCTCCCCCTCTCTTTTGTGCTCTCTCTCTCCCCCTCTCTTTTGCGCTCTCTCCCCCTCTCTTTTGCGCTCTCTCTACCCCTCTCTTTTGCTCTCTCTCTCTCCCCCTCTCTTTTGAGCTCTCTCTCTCCCCCCTCTCTTTTGAGCTCTCTCTCTCCCCCCTCTCTTTTGAGCTCTCTCTCCCCCCTCTCTTTTGAGCTCTCTCTCTCCCCCCTCTCTTTTGAGCTCTCTCTCCCCCCTCTCTTTTGCGCTCTCTCTCTCCCCCTCTCTTTTGTGCTCTCTCTCTCCCCCTCTCTTTTGTGCTCTCTCTCTCCCCCTCTCTTTTGCGCTCTCTCCCCTCTCTTTTGCGCTCTCTCTCCCCCCTCTCTTTTGCGCTCTCTCTCCCCCTCTCTTTTGTGCTCTCTCCCCCCTCTCTTTTGTGCTCTCTCTTCCCCCTCTCTTTTGCGCTCTCTCTCCCCCCTCTCTTTTGCGCTCTCTCTCCCCCCTCTCTTTTGCACTCTCTCTCCCCCCTCTCTTTTGCGTTCTCTATCTCCCCCTCTCTTTTGCGCTCTCTATCTCCCGCTCTCTTTTGTGCTCTCTCTCTCTCCCCCCCTCTTTTGCGCTCTCTATCTCCCCCTCTCTTTTGTGCTCTCTCTCCCCCTCTCTTTTGCGCTCTCTCTCTCCCCCTCTCATTGAGCTTTCAGGGAACTCCAGACTGCCCCCCAGCCCAGAAGATTGGCGTCCGTTGTCACTATCGACCACGAGGGTCTGCGGAAACATGTCCCCTGGGACAGATGATCCGGCAACAACCACCAAAGAAGAGAATCTCTGGTTTCTTGATCCAGATTTATCTGAGGAGATAAATTTGCATAGTCCCCATTCCACTGTCCTAGCATGCACAGCTGCAGTGGTCTGAGATGAAAGCGAGCAAACAGAACGATGTCCATTGCTACTACCATTATTACAATTACCTCCATACACTGAGCCACTGATGGCTGAGGAATGGACTGAAGTGCTCGGCAAGTATTTAGAATCTTTGATTTTCTGACCTCCATCAGAAATATTTTCATGTCTAGCGAATCTATCAGAGTTCCCAAGAAAGGAACCCTTGTCCGTGGAACTAGTGAACTCTTTTTAATGTTCACCTTCCAACAGTGAGTTCTCATGAAAGACAACACTGTGTCCATGTGAGATTTTGTCTGATGATAAGTTGACGCCTGAATCAAAATATCATCTAGATAAGGCACCACTGCTATGCCCCGCGGTCTGAGAACCGCCAGAAGGGACCCTAGAACCTTTGTGAAGATTCTGGGTGCTGTGGCCAACCCGAAGGGAAGAGCCACAAACTGATAATGTTTGTCCAGGAAGGCAAACCTTAGGAACTGATGATGATACTTGTGAATAGGAATATGAAGGTATGCATCCTTCAAGTCCACGGTAGTCATATATTGACCCTCCTGGATCATTGGTAATATTGTTCAAATAGTCTCCATCTTGAACGATGGGACTCTGAGAAACTTGTTTAGACACTTGAGATCTAAAATGGGTCTGAAAGTTCCCTCTTTTTTGGGAACCACAAAAAGATTTGAGTAATACCCCTGTCCCTGTTCCAGTTTTGGAATGGGACAAATTACTCCCATGGTAGAGAGGTCTTTTACACAGCATAAGAACGCCTCTCTCTTTATCTGGTCTACAGACAGTCGTGAAAGATGAAATCTCCCTCTTGGGAGAAAATCCTTGAATTCCAGTTGATAACCGTGGGTCACGATTTCCAGTGCCCAGGGGTCCTGAACATCTCTTGCCCAAGCCTGGGCATAGAACAAAAGTCTGCCCCCTACTTGTCAAGTCTTTAAGAGAGATCCTATAACTTCCCTGTAAAGAGAAGGAAGTCCTTAAGTAATAATCCAACTGTAGATATTAAAGTTTATAGTGTGTGAGAAAGTCATACTTATAACTGATTATGAAAATAGTATTTGTGTGGAAGAGACGATACTTTACAAAAGGAAGGGGTTAACAAATGATACAGAGGATCATTTAAGAAGTATCATTTCTACCATTGATTTAAGGTATATGTTTATGATAAAGATATATCTATGACCATAGGATGGCAACATATAATATGGCAGATGTACTCATCATAAAATACCTTTTACTGGTTAAGTAAGGTAATGGTTACCCAAAAATTAAGTATAAAGCAAACAGCCGATGCGGGAGTTACTCGTATGATATATAACACTAAACAGCTTGTGTAAGAGAGAATAAATATGACCTTATTTAGAGAAGACTTTGATCAAACTCCTTCGTAGGAGGAGAAGCGTTGAGCTGCTACTATCCAGGCTCCTTCGTAGACAGAGAGGCGTTGAGCTGCAGCGTCTTCAGTGAGGAACAGACGAAATCAGCTGTGTTGGTGTGTGACGTCACCGCTATGCTTTCGGCTTCCGACTTCCTTGTGGATCAGCTGTTCGGTACGCAGGTTCAGAAAGTTTAACCTGAAGAACATCACAGGTACTCAAGTTTAAGCTAAGCTGGCAGAATTTAGCAGGAATAGTAGTTTAAATAGATAGTTTTGTGAAGGTATAATTCCGGATTAGGCTTGTAACAATGTCTCCAGGTTAGCAATCCATTCAGAGGATCAGGAGTAGAAGGAGGAAAAATTACCAAGCAGGGAATGATGTGTAATTGGGGGTTTTATACAGGTGATGAATAGGCCATACCTCTCCTTAAAGGTACAGACAGGTAACAGACTAAATGAGAAAATGTGGTTATGATAGAACTCCCTCCCCAAGGATCCACTCAGGGGATCATGGTCTAGGTCTGTCAGGATGTCTCCGATGAAAAATAGATACCAAATGGGGGGCCGAAAGATTCGCAGCCGGTTCCCAACTGTCATCTTCATCAGGATAACCCTTCCAGTGCACAAGATACTGCAATTTTCCTTTGTGGTATCTGTAATCTTTAAGAGAGGCAACCTCGTACTCTTGGTCCAATCTTGGAGATTGAAAGTTGTAGAAGGTGGATTCTGTACATCACGGGTAGGTTGAAAAGGTTTCAGCAATGACACCTGGACGGTATGATGTATGCGGAGTCCTTCAGGAAGAGACAGGGTGACAGCATTAGTGTTAACTACTGCTTTTATAACATAAGGTTCTATAAATAGTGCAGATAGTTTGCGGGATGGATATGGTAGGCGCAAATTACGTGTAGATAGCCACACTTTATCCCCAATTTGATATTTAGGAGACGGTGTATGTTTTTTGTCATAATGAAATTTCTGATATATTTTAGACTGTTCCATGTTCTCCTTAACAACAGTTAAGGTTTCAGCAATGGTGTTGACCAAATCGTTAACTTGGGGACAAGAACTGTCCTGAAGATTATCTTGATGAAAGGAAGGATGGAACCGATAATTAATATAGAAAGGCAATAACTTTGTGGTACTGTGAACAGAGTTGTTATATGCAAATTCAGCATAAGGTAATAGGTTGGCCCAATTATCCTGTCTTGTACTAATGAAACATCGTAAGAATTGCTCCAACCATTGGTTGGTCCTTTCCGTTTGTCCATTTGATTGTGGGTGGAAAGAGGTACTTAAGCATCTTTGTATTTTGAGAGTTTTACATAATGCAGTCCAGAATCTACTCGTGAATTGGGAACCACAATCTGAGGTTATACTGAGTGGTAGTCCATGGTGCTTTATAACATGTTGAATAAGTAGGTGTGCAGTTTCAGAGTCTGTAGGTAATTTATGTGTAGGGATAAAATGTGCCATTTTACTGAATATGTCAACGACAACTAATATAGTAGTATAGTTGGAATATTTAGGTAGTTCAACAATGTAGTCTACTGCTATATCGGTCCATGGCCTTGTTGGAATGGGTAAAGGAATTAGTTGTCCATAGGGATGTTGAGTTTTATTTTTTGAAACTGTACAAATCTTACATGAACTTATATATTGTTCAATGTCGTTTCTTATGGTAGGCCACCAGAAGTTTCTGGTTATTAATTCTATAGTCTTTTGATTCCAGGATGCCCAGCCAAGGGAGCATCATGGTTGGTATGTAGGATTTTAGATCTCAGAGGTTGTGGAACGTATACTAGGTTGTCATGATATAGTATCATCAGTACAATACCTGTGTACAACTGAGCGTTAGGTAAATTACTATCTAAGCTCTGATGGGTTTTTAGTTGGTCAAGAATGGTGTCAGTGAGAGCAATTATGTTGTCAAGAGGTATTATATTTTGTTGGTGGTAGTCTGATTCTGGTTTCTGGGGAACTCTTGATAAAGCATCAGCTTTTAGGTTTTTACTGGCAGGACGGTATGTAATGAGGTAGTTGAATCTGTTGAAATATAGATTCCACCGAACTTGACGGGATGTGAGAGTGTGATTTGTTTTCAAGTATTGTAAATTCCTGTGGTCAGTGTATATCAGGATAGGAATAGAGGTACCCTCGAGAAGGTGTTGCCAATGTTGTAGGGATGCCTTTATAGCTAACAATTGTTTTTCAACTATAGCGTAATTAATTTCTGATTCATTCATTACACAGGAAAAGAAAGCGACAGGATGAAGGGGATGGTTAAGACTTTGTCTTTGTGACAGAACAGCATCTATTGATCAGACGCGTCGACTTCCAGAACATATTGAAGTTCTGGATTGGGGTAAGATAGTATAGGTGCTGTTGTGAATTTGAGTTTTAAATCGTCAAATGTTTTTTGAGCAAGCTTAGACCAAGTGAACTTAATATTATTTTTTGTGAGATTAGTCAGGTTTTTGGTTATATGTGCAAAGTTTTTAATAAACTTTCTATAAAAGTTGGCGAACCCCATAAATCTCTGTATTTGTTTCTTAGATGTTGGGGTAGGCCAATCCAATATGGCTTGTATTTTAGTATTCTCCATATTTATTGCTTCAGGAGAGATAACATAGCCCAAAAATGAGATTGGTTTGGTATTAACGATAGACTTCTCTGGCTTTGCATATAAGTGATGTTGTCTTAACCTAGATAGTACTGTACGAACGTGTTTAATGTGCTGTGATTCATTTTGTGAATAAATCAATATGTCGTCTAAGTAGATGACTACAAAAATGTCTAATAAGTCTCTAAACACGTCATTAATCAAATACTGTAAAGTTGCAGGCGCGTTGCAGAGGCCGAATGGCATCACTGTGTACTCGTAGAGTCCGTATCGCGTACAGAAAGCAGTGAACCATTCATCCCCTTGCCTAACACATATAAGGTTGTATGCTCCCCTTAAGTCAAGTTTCGTAAAGTGTGTAGCTCCCTCTAACCTTTCTATAAGTTCTGAAATGAGGGGTAAATGGTATCTATTTTTTATCGTATGGAGGTTTGGTTCCCTATAATCCACTATAGAACGAATTGTTCCATCTTTTTTCTTTACAAAGAACATGCCTGCTCCCGCGGGAGAGGTTGACGGTCTAATAAACCCCTTACGAAGATTTTCTTCGAGGTAAGTTTTTAAATAATCTAATTCGACTTTAGAAAGTGGAAAGATATGTCCACATGGAATGTCTGATCCGGGTAATAAATCTTTGGGACAATCATACTTTCTATGTGGGGGGAGATTTTCAGACTCTTTTTTGCAAAATACATCGGAGAAATCTGAATACTCAGGGGGTATGTTAGAGGTGTCAGATTGTAGTATGTGGTGACTAGAATGACAAGTTGATTTGCAATACTCTGAGTTAAAATCAATTACGGAAGATTTCCAGGAAATAGTTGGGTTATGTAAAGCCAGCCAGGAGTAGCCTAACACTAAAGGGTACATGGGAGAAGGAATAACGTCAAAGGATACTTACTCAATATGTAAATTTTCTGTAGAGACAAGTAAGGGAACAGTTTGATGGGAGATAGGACCTGAAGACATTGGACTACCATCAATAACTTTTACCAATACAGAATTTGTCTTTTTTACCAGTGGAATTTTATTTACAACAGTGAAATTCAAGTCAATGTAATTAGTGCTGGCTCCTGAGTCAATAATCGCTCTGGTGGGTACTCGTTGATTCTCCCACTGTAAAACAAGTGAGAGTGAGCAGTGTGTAGAATTTGGGATGTGTACATTGTAACAGGTATTTACAAGGTAGTTCTTACCCTTTTTCTGACCTGTAAGTAGTGGACAGTCCTTTACGATATGTTGTCCTGCTCCACAAGACATGCAGAGGTTATTCTGTCTTCGCCTGAGCTTTTCTTGGGGATTAAGCGGTCCTTTTATAACACCAATATCCATAGCTTCAGGGGTGCTGTGAGTATGTGTTTTCTAATGAATTGTTGTGTGGTACTGGGAGTGTTAGGGCGTCTATATGTATTTTCAGTAGGACTACGTTCAGATCTACGTTCTCTTAAACGTTTGTCAAGACTGATACTTAAATTAATTAACCCTTCTAGTGTTTGGGGCATTTCTACCCTTTCCAGCTCATCCTTAAGTTGGTCAGCTAACCCTAATCTAAACTGGTTGCGTAGTGATAATTCATTCCAACCATTGTCTTTAGAAAATCTTTTAAACTCTGTGATATAATCCTCTACAGGTTTTTTAAGCTGCCTTAGTGCTCTCATGCTATTTTCGTCTGTTAGTTGCTTATATGGATCGTCATATAATTGTGACATTGCAGAGAAAAATGATTCTAATGAATGTAGTATAGGGTCATTGTTTTCAAAAAATGTGTTAGCCCATATGCGTGGTTCCCCACTGAGATAGGAAATAGTGGTGAGAACCTTGACCTTGTCAGTAGGATAAGTGTAAGGTCTGAGGGCAAATAGTAAATAACAGGCGTTCTTAAATTCTCTGAAATGTTTTCTATCTCTTTGGAAAACTTCAGGGGGACTGATATTGGGTTCTGTTACCTGAGCAGTCTTTTGTTTGTCAGCAATGTCTTTTATGTAGGATTTGAGTGAGGCATTTTCATGCTGCAGAGTGTTTAGTGCCTGAGTAATAGACTCTACTTTATCTGTCAGTGCCTGCACATGTGTAACTATATCTACTGGATTCATGTTTCCATGCTTGGTAATATTGTCAAGTCTTTAAGAGAGATCCGATAACTTCCCTGTAAAGAGAAGGAAGTCCTTAAGTAATAATCCGACTGTAGATATTAAAGTTTATAGTGTTGAGAAAGTCATACTTATAACTGATTATGAAAATAGTATTTGTGTGGAAGAGACGATACTTCACAAAAGGAAGGGGTTAACAAATGATACAGAGGATCATTTAAGAAGTATAATTTCTACCATTGATTTAAGGTATATGTTTATGATAAAGATATATCTATGACCATAGGATGGCAACATATAATATGGCAGATGTACTCATCATAAAATACCTTTTACTGGTTAAGTAAGGTAATGGTTACCCAAAAATTAAGTATAAAGCAAACAGCTGATGCGGGAGTTACTGGTATGATATATAACACTAAACAGCGTGTGTAAGAGAGAATAAATATGACCTTGTTTAAAGAAGACTTTGATCGAACTCCTTCATAGGAGGAGAAATGTTGAGCTGCTACTATCCAGGCTCCTTCGTAGACAGAGAGGCGTTGAGCTGCAGCGGCTTCAGTGAGGAACGGACTAAATCAGCTGTGCTGGCATGTGACATCACCGCTATGCTTTCGGCTTCCGACTTCCTTGTGTATCAGCTGTTCGGTACGCAGGTTCAGAAAGTTTAACCTGAGGTGCTCAGGTTTAAGCTAAGCTGGCAGAACTTAGCAGGAATAGTAGTTCAAATAGATAGTTTTGTGAAGGTATAACTCCGGATTAGGCTTGTAACAATGTCTCCAGGTTAGCAATCCATTCAGATGATCAGGAGTGGAAGGAGGAAAAATTTCCAAGCAGGAAATGATGTGTAATTGGGGGTTTTATACAGGTGATGAATAGGCCATACCTCTCCTTAAAGGTACAGACAGGTAACAGACTAAATGAGAAAATGTGGTTATGACACTACTAGATCCGGTCCCGGGGCCGCCCCTTCATGCTGTCTTTTTAGCAGCAGCGGGCTTCTTGGATTGTTTACCTTTATTCCAAGCCTGGTTGGGTTTCCAGGCGGACTTGGATGGACCAAAATTCCCTTCCTGCTTTGTTGAGGAAGAGGAAGCAAAGGGTACTCCTTTAAAATTTCCAAAGGAATGAAAATTATTTTGTTTACCCCTCATCTTACCAGACTTATCCTGAGGTAGAGCGTGACCTTTACCTCCAGTAATGTCAGAAATGATTTCCTTCAATTCAGGCCCGAATAGGGTCTTACCGTTGAAAGGAATAGCTAAAAGCTTAGATTTTGATGACACATCAGCAGACCATGATTTGAGCCATAACGCTCTACGCGCTAAAATGGCAAATCCTGCATTTTTCGCCGCTAATTTAGCAATTTGAAAAGCGGCATCTGTATTAAAGGAATTAGCTAGCTTGAGAGACTTAATTCTATCCAAAATGTCCTCTAATGGAGTCTCAACCTTCAGAGACTCTTCTAGAGCATCAAACCAAAAAGCTGCTGCAGTAGTTACTGGAACAATGCAAGCCGTAGGTTGTAAAAGAAAACCCTGATGAATAAATAATTTCTTTAGAAGACCCTCTAACTTCTTATGCATAGGGTCTTTGAAAGCACAACTGTCCTCGATAGGTATAGTTGTATGCTTAGCCAGGGCAGATATAGCTCCCTCCACCTTAGGGACTGTCTACCAAGAGTCCAGAATAGTGTCTGATATGGGAAACATTTTCTTAAAATTAGGAGGAGGAGAGAACAGTATACCTGTTCTATCCCACTCCTTTTTTATAATTTCTGAAATTCTTTTAAGAACCGGAAAAACATTGGTGTAAGTAGGTACCTCTAGATATTTGTCCATCTTACACAACTTCTCTGGTGGTATCACAATAGGGTCACAATCATCCAGAGTCGCTAAAACCTCCCTAAGTAACAGGCGGAGGTGTTCAAACTTAAATTTAAAGGACATAACATCTGAGTCTGTCTGAGATAACATATTTCCCTAACCCCCAACTCAGAGCACTGTGAGGGTACATCGGAAATAGCCAATAAAGCATCAGAGGATTCAGTATTCACATTAATACCTGACCTACTGCGTTTACCCTGTAACACTGGTAATTTAGATAATACCTCTGTAAGGGTAGTTGACATAACTGCAGCCATCTCCTGCAGAGTAAAATAATTAGACGCACTAGAGGTACTTGGCGTCGCTTGTGTGGGCGTTAAAGGTTGTGAAACTTGGGGAGAATTGGATGGCATATCCTGATTCTCTTCAGACTGAGAATCATCCTTAGGCACACTTTCTTTACCTAAAATATGCTTTTTACATTGTAAGGCCTTTTCAGTTAAAGAGGTACACAAAGTAAGCGGGGGTTCCACAATGGCTTCTAAACACATAGAGCAATTAGTATCCTCAATGTCAGACATGTTAAACAGACTAGTAATAACCACAACCATAAATAAACACTTTATTTATTGATTTCAAACGATTTTTCAAAAACGTGTACTGTGCCTTTAAAAAATGAAAAAGCGTACAATTTTTCCAAAACTGCTTCAAAACGCTAAAAAACGCAATATGATTAAATATACATGTTCAATGTGGCCAAAAATTATTGCACCTTAAGAGCAAACGGCTAAATTAACCTTTACAGGACATTTATAGCAAAAAATATATTTTGTTTGAAAAAAAATGACCCCTGCACCTCAGCAGAGCTGTGGCACCTACCTGCCCTCAGGGTACTGCTAAACGACTCTACAACGATCCGGTCATCAGAACAGAAGTTTAGGCCCAACTGGAGCTAATGCCTGCTGCCTTCTCAGACAGAGTATACTGCGCATCTGAGCGCGCGAAAATAGGCCCCGCCCATCATGGACGTCAACAAGCTAATCTGTATCACCGCATGGGAAGTGGTTAGGAAGGAAAACCATGTGGTCCCCTAAAAACAGCACAGTAATGCTGCAGCCATACTTATATTTGTATCTCATAAACAAATAAAAACTATAAGCTGCCTCTCCCAGTGTCCCTTTTCATACTTCAGCCCAGAACTATGTCAATGAAAACGTTAAGCACAGGATTTTAAGTAACACCCTTTGTGTACAGGTCTACTTCTTACCCCTTGCCTTGCAGGGAATAAAATGTCAGCCAATTCTGATATTACAAGTCTCCTCAGAAATAAAAGACTGAACATACTTCAATGCTTGTAGCATGCAACCGTTCTCCACACTGAAGATTTCTCTTGCACTACCTTCAGCACTCTGTGGGAACCAATATGGATCTTAGTTACGTCCGCTCAGATCATCAACCTCAGGGCAGAAATCTTCTTCCATATCTCCCTGAGGAAAATAGTACACACCGGTACCATTTAAAATAAAAAACTTCTTGATTGAAGAAACTAAAACACCTCACTTTACCTCTTCCTAGTACTAACACAGGCAAATAGAATGGCTGGGGGTGGAGGGAAGGGAGGAGCTATATATACAGCTCTGCTGTGGTGCTCTTTGCCACTTCCTGTTAGCAGGAGGATAATATCCCACAAGTAAGGATGAAATCCATGGACTCGTCGTATCTTGTAGAAGAAAAGAGTTCATCCAAGTAGGCTGTCATTTCAATAGAAGCATTACTAAATGCACTAATTTAACCCTTTCACAGATGGATTAAAAACAAAAAAGGTACACATATACTTTTTTAATGGAAAATATTAAATATATGGCATTTGATTATTTAAGGTTTACCATCACTTTAATATAACAGTATTGGTTATGCAAAACTGAGGAATGGGTAATAAAGGGACTGATCAATAACAATGTTCAAGTAGACTCTCCCTTTAAAATGTGACAGGTCGTTCCCACACATTTATACATACGCACAATCTTGTAAATTTCACACTCGGTTTCCAATATGATTCACTCTGGCATCCCATAGAGATAGTAACTATGACACAAGCTATAGCTTTTGTTTATTCTGGGATGCATTAATATAGTTCTCCATTTACTTCATTCAGTAACAATGAATGCATTTATCACCAGTAACAGAAAATCTTACCTGATAATGTATTCATAGAGGCGCTCACAAATACTATAATCCTACCTGTAACTGAGACATCCTGCTCAGCTTTGCTTTATTTTTGCTATATCATATAATTTATTGTTTAATTCAAATAGATGAAATAGTTTCTATTGCATGTTCATTTTGGATGCTACCTACTGTGATTTTTAAAATGACTGCTAATAAATATTCAGCCAGATTACGAGTTTTGCGTTATGAGTGGCTCGCTAATAACTTGCAAGTTATTTTCACTGCACACCTTTAATAGCGCTGCTATTACAGGTTTGCAAAAAATCTGTTGAGCTCCATACCGCACCCAAATACAAGAGGTGTTTTGATGTGCTCGTGCACTATTTCCCCATAGACATCAATGGGGATAACCGGCTAAAAAAAAGCCTAACACCTGCAATCGCGGAGAGTAAAGCTCCGTAACGCAGCCCCATTGATGTCTATGGGGAAAAAAATGTATCTTTAAACCTAACACCCTAACATAAACCCCGAGTCTAAATACCCCTAACCTGCCGCCCCTGACATCCTGACACCTACATTACACTTATTAACCCCTAATCTGCCGCCCGCAATGTCGCCGCCACCTACCTACACTTATTAACCCCTAATCTGCCGCCCCCAATGTCGCCGCAGCCACTATACTAAAGTTATTAACCCCTAAACCTCTGGCCTCCCACATCACTAAAACTAAATAAATATATTTACCCCTAACGTAACCCTAAGTCTAACCCAAACGTAACCCTAACACCCCTAACTTTAATATAATTAAAATAATTCTAAATAAAACTTACTATTAATAACTAAATAATTCCTATTTAAAACTAAATACTTACCCGTAAAATAAACCCTAAGCTATCTACAATATAACTAATAGTTACATTGGGGCCTAGTTATCAAGCCGTCAACCTCAAATACGCTGGAATTCCGCAGCGTATTTGTGGCGAGGCTGATTCGCCTTAGTTATCAAAGGCTAGAGACCGGCAAAAGTAGATTTTTGTGACGTAAGCTTCGATCCGCCGGACTCAGTCCGACACAGATCGATTCTTAAGTCACTCCAGATGTTCCGCACACAAGTGCGGCACAATCTGACTACTTTTGCTAGTTATAAAAAAACTAGCAGGTACGCTCTGCACTTTTCTGGCCCAGCGTACCTGGTTTTCAATCCGCCGCCCTGGAGACGGCGGATCCCATAGGAATCAATGGGAGTCTGACCATAGTGAAAGTACAAGTTCGCTGCTGACAGACATCCCATTGATTCCTATGGGAGATGTCTGCACCTAACACCCTAACATGTACCCCGAGTCTAAACACCCCTTATCTGCCCCCCCCTACACTGCCGCAACTAAATAAAGTTATTACCCCCTAAACCGCCGCTCCCGGAGCCCACCGCAAACTACTCTATACATATTAACCCCTAAAACGCCGCTCCCTGACCCCACCGCAACTATAATAAATGTATTAAACCCCTAAAAACCGCCGCTCCCGGACACCGCTGCAACCTACATTATACCTAGTAACCCCTATCCTGCCCCCCTATACCGCCGCCCTCTATAATAAAGTTATTAACCCCTATCCTGCTGATCCCGCACCTTGCCGCAACTAAATAAATAGTTTAACCCCTAAACCGCCACTCCCGGACCCTGCCGCATCCTATATTAAATTTATTAACCCCTAATCTGCCCCCCCTACACCGTCGCCACCTATAATACATTTATTAACCCCTATCCTGCCCCCCACTACACCGTCGCCACCTATAATACATTTATTAACCCCTATCCTGCCCCCCATTACACCGCTGCCACTGTAATAAAATTATTAACCCCTAAACCTAAGTCTAACACTAACCCTAACACCCCCTAACTTAAATACTAATTAAATAAATCTAAATAATATTTCTATTATGAACTAAATTAATCCTATTTAAAATGAAATACTTACCTTTAAAATAAACCCTAATATAGCTAAAATATAAATAATAATTATATTGTAGCTATCTTAGGAATTATTTTTATTTTACAGGCATCTTTCAATTTATTTTAACTAGGTACAATAGCTATTAAATAGTTATTAACTATTTAATAGCTTACCTAGCTAAAATAAAGAGAAATTTACCTGTAAAATAAAAACTAACCTAGGTTACAATTACACCTAACACTACACTATACTTTAATAAATTATTCCAAAACTAAATACTTACCTGTAAAATAAACCCTAAGATAGCTACAATGTAATTAATAATTACATTGTAGCTATTTTAGGAATTATATTTATTTTACAGGTAACTTTGTATTTATTTTAGCTAGTTAGAATAGTTATTAAATAGTTATTAACTATTTAATAACTACCTAGCTAAAAGAAATATAAAATTACCTGTAAAATAAATCCTAACCTAAGTTACAATTAAACCTAACACTACACTATCATTAAATAAATTTAACTACAAATAACTACAATTAAATACAATTACATAAACTAACTAAAGTACAAAAAATAAAAAAGCTAAGTTACAAAAAATAAAAAAAATAGGTTACAAACATTTAAAAAATATTACAACAATTTTAAGCTAATTAGACATTATCGAAGCCCCCTAATAAAATAACAAACCCCCCAAAATAAAAAAATGCCCTACCCTATTCTAAATTAAAAAAGTTCAAAGCTCTTTTACCTTACCAGCCCTTAAAAGGGCCTTTTGTGGGACATGCCCCAAAGAATTCAGCTCTTTTGCCTGTAAAAGAAAAATACAACCCCCCCCAACATTAAAACCCACCACCCACATACCCCTAATCTAACCCAAACCCCCCTTAAAATAACCTAACACTAATCCCCTGAAGATCATCCTACCTTGAGTCATCTTCACTCAGCCGAGCAGCGATGGAACCGAAGAGGAGATCCGGAGCGGCAGAAGTTATCCTCCAAGGGGCGCTGAAGAAATCTTCCATCCGATGAAGTGATCCTCCAGTCGGCGCTGAAGAAGTCTTCCATCCAAGCGATGTCATCTTCCAAGAGGCGCTGAAGAAGTCTTCTATCCGGGCAGTGTCATCTTCCAAGCGGGGTCTTCAATCTTCAATCTTCATCCCGCCGACGTGGAACATCCTTCTTTACCGACGGACTCCCGACGAATGAAGGCTCCTTTAAGGGACGTCATCCAAGATGGCGTCCCTTCAATTCCGATTGGCTGATAGGATTCTATCAGCCAATCGGAATTAAAGTAGGAAAAATCTGATTGGCTGATTGAATCAGCCAATCAGATTCAAGTTCAATCCGATTGGCTGATTGGAAAAGCCAATAGAATGCGAGCTCAATCTGATTGGCTGATTGGATCAGCCAATCGGATTGAACTTGAATCTGATTGGCTGATTCAATCAAGACGACTCAAGGTAGGATGATCTTCGGGGGATTAGTGTTAGGTTATTTTAAGGGGGGTTTGGTTTAGATTAGGGGTATGTGGGTGGTGGGTTTTAATGTTGGGGGGGGTGTATTTTTCTTTTACAGGCAAAAGAGCTGAATTCTTTGGGGCATGCCCCACAAAAGGCCCTTTTGAGGGCTGGTAAGGTAAAAGAGCTTTGAACTTTTTTCATTTAGAATAGGGTAGGGCATTTTTTATTTTGGGGGGGTTTGTTATTTTATTAGGGGGCTTAGATTAGGTGTAAGTAGCTTAAAATTGTTGTAATATTTTTAAAATGTTTGTAACTTAATTTTTTATTTTTTGTAACTTAGCTTTTTTTATTTTTTGTACTTTAGTTAGTTTATGTAATTGTATTTAATTGTAGTTATTTGTAGTTAATTTATTTAATTAATTTAATGATAGTGTAGTGTTAGGTTTAATTGTAACTTAGGTTAGGATTTATTTTACAGGTAATTTTGTATTTCTTTTAGCTAGGTAGTTATTAAATAGTTAATAACTATTTAATAACTATTCTAACTAGCTAAAATAAATACAAAGTTACCTGTAAAATAAATATAAATCCTAAGATAGCTACAATGTAATTATTAATTACATTGTAGCTATCTTAGGGTTTATTTTACAGGTAAGTATTTAGTTTTAAATAGGAATAATTTATTTAAGTATAGTGTTGTGTTAGGTGTAATTGTAACTTAGGTTAGTTTTTATTTTACAGGTTAATTTCTCTTTATTTTAGCTAGGTAAGCTATTAAATAGTTAATAACTATTTAATAGCTATTGTACCTAGTTAAAATAAATTGAAAGTTGCCTGTAAAATAAAAATAAATCCTAAGATAGCTACAATATAATTATTATTTATATTGTAGCTATATTAGGGTTTATTTTAAAGGTAAGTATTTCGTTTTAAATAGGATTAATTTAGTTCATAATAGAAATATTATTTAGATTTATTTAATTAATATTTAAGTTAGGGGGGTGTTAGGGTTAGTGTTAGACTTAGGTTTAGTGGTTAATAAATTTATTACAGTGGCGGCGGTGTAGGGGGGGCAGGATAGGGGTTAATAAATTTATTATAGTGGCGATGGTGTAGGGGGGGCAGGATAGGGGTTAATAAATTTAATATAGGTTGCGGCAGGGTCAGGGAGCGGCGGTTTAGGGGTTAAACTATTTATTTAGTTGCGGCGAGGTCCGGGATCAGCAGGATAGGGGTTAATAACTTTATTATAGAGGGCGACGGTATAGAGGGGGC
Organism: Bombina bombina; assembly: GCF_027579735.1. Taxonomy (NCBI): domain Eukaryota; kingdom Metazoa; phylum Chordata; class Amphibia; order Anura; family Bombinatoridae; genus Bombina; species Bombina bombina. The sequence goes on from NC_069503.1 coordinate 920,562,621, forward strand.
AGGATAGGGGTTACTAGGTATAATGTAGGTTGCGGCGGTGTCCGGGAGCTGCGGTTTAGGGGTTAATACATTTATAAGAGTTGCGGCGGGGTCTACGAGCAGCGGTTTAGGGGTTACTAACTTTATTTAGTTGCGGGGTCTTCGGGGGCGCCGGTATAGGGGGTAGAACAGTGTAGTTAGTGTGGGTGCTTAGTGACAGGCTAGCAAGAAAGCTGTAAAAAAGCCGAAGAGCAGCGAGATCAGATGAGTGATAACTCTCACAGTCCGCTGCTCATCGCCCCGTACTTGGTGCGTGGCTTTTTGACAGCTTTTTTGATAACTTAGGCGAATTTTTGCAGGTCCGCGGCGGCGATGGTAGGCGAGCTTAGGCGGGCGTATTGGGCCGGCGAAGGCAGGAAAAGTAGACGCGTTGATAACTACCCCCCACTGTATCTATCTTAGGTTTTATTTTTATTTCACAGCTAAATTTGTATTTATTTTAACTAGGTAGACTAGTTAGTAAATAGGTTTTTTTCAGGGCAATGGGGAACTTAGGTTTATTTAGACAGGATTTTATTTATGGGGTTTGGTTGTGTGGGTGGTGGGTTTTACTGTTGGGGGGTTGTTTCTATTTTTTTTTTTACAGGTAAAAGAGCTGATTACTTTGGGGCAATGCCCTGCAAAATGTAATGTTAAGTGTTAGTAAAAGGCAGGTTAGGTTTTATTTTACAGGTAAATTTGTATTTGTCTTAACTAGGTAGCTAGTAAATAGTTAATAGCTATTTACTAACTAGTCTACCTAGTTAAAATAAATACAAACTTAGCTGTGAAATAAAAATAAAACCTAAGATAGATACAATGTAACTTTTAGTTATATTGTAGCTAGATTAGGGTTTATTTTACAGGTAAGTAAGTATTTAGTTTTAAATAGGGATTATTTAGTTATTAATAGTAGGTTTTATTTAGATTTATTTTAATTATATTTAAGTTAGGGGGTGTTAGGGTTAGGTTTAGGGGTTAATAGGTTTATTATAGCGGCGGAGTGGGCGGACAACAGATTAGGAGTTAATTATATTTAAATAGTGTTTTTGATACAGGAGGGCGGCGGTTTAGGGGTTAATAATTTTATTATAGTGGCGACAATGTCGGGGAGCGGCGGAATAGGGGTTAATAATTTTTTTAAGTGGTGGCGATGTCCGGAGCGGCAGATTAGGGGTTAATAATTTTATTTTAGTGTTTGAGATGCAGGAGGGCCTTGGTTTAGGGGTTAATAGGTAGTTTATGGATGTTTTTTAACACTTTAGTTATGAGTTTTATGGTACAGCTTTGTAACGTAAAACTCATAACTACTGACTTTAGATGGCGGTACGGATCTTTTCGGTATAGGGTGTACCGCTCACTTTTTGGCCTCCCAGGCAAAACTCTATGCGATATGGAAATCCCATTGAAAAAAATTAGTTTTTTTAAAAGTGCGGTACTGATGTTGCGTGACGGCCAAAAAAGTGTGCGGTACACCTATACCTGCAAGACTTGTAATAGCAGCCTTATGAAGCATAACGCTGCTTTTTCACTCATAACGCCAAACTCATAATCTAGCTGTTTGTTTGTTCGAAATGTTATTTTAAAGGGAGATAAAATATAATTGTTTTACTTTCATGATTCATATAGAACATACAATTTTAAACAGCTTTGTTGGAGAAGTAAAATCCCATCCTCCCCAGACCTTTACCATTTTTGGCCATATAGGTTATTTCTTTTATCTAGGAATGCCCGACTTTTGCCAAAGATGCCAGCACTTTGGACATTACAAAGAGGAGTGTTCTCAGGAGGTTTGATGTAAGAACTGTGGCAAGTCAGGGTATGTGACATTAGTTTACCAACAGGCCAGAAAATTTCTTTTTTTTTGTTCTGTACACTTGGCCAGACATTGCCCTAAATATCAACAAGAAATATTGACTTATATCTGTATTCTTGTGGGTCAAATTAAACTTGTTTCTGTAGATGAGAAGCAGAAGCCTGAGGATACAGATTTCTCTTTGGGGGAAGGATCTAATGTTTTTATTTCACTGAGCTCTGTGAGCATATCCCGGTGGAAGTTATGTTTTTGGTAAATAAATTTACAGCTCTAATTTATATCTGTGTGTTGTTTCTTCTCCCTTCCTTTATAGGACAGTATTTCTTTTGTTGTTTAAATTTAAAGGGAAGCACCAGATTTTTTGAATGAGTAGTATTAACTCCTCTCTCTCTTATTAAACATAAAAATAAACAGTTACACTTATGTTAACAATATCTGTTATAAATTATTACTGGAAATATTCACAAACATTTTTCTATAAGGGTTAAAATATATAAAGTACACCCCCTTACAACAATTTAGCTCTCCTGCCACCTTTGATTTCCATTCTGGCACAATTGAGATCCCGTTCAGTAAATCAATCATTGTTGCAGGAATCTACCGCCCACCTAGCTCCCCTGTGCATTCCCTTTCTGACATAGCCCATCTCCTTAATGAAACCATAGCTTAAACCCCAAAAAGGGAAATTTTGGTCTTTGGAGAATTTAATATTGATTGGCTGAATCCTAAAAACAATAGTTTTTGCTCACCATTTAAGACTTTGCAGCTAACGCAATTAATCTCCTCCCCAACTCGCATAAACATTAAAAGGCATAACCACACCCTGCTCGATTGGATTCTCTCCACTTCTCCTGACCGAATCCAGGAGGCAGGTGTTCTCCCTAACAGTTTCAGTGACGACTGCTTAGTGTACTATGTGCGCAAAATAAAAGCTACTAAATCCTCTCCCAAGGTTAAAATCACCAGGTCCCTCAAAAAATGTAATCTTCAATAATTTCTATATGACATCAAGAACCTCCCCTGGCACAGATTAAACCTAATTCCAGATTTAGACTCTGCAGTTGAATTCTTTCAGTCCGAACTCCTACAAGTTTGGAATTTGCATGCCCCGCTGCATAAGGTGAGAGTAAAAGGAGCACATATGAATTGGATCACAGCTGACCTCATTCAAATGTACCAGTTTCAGTATTCATTGTGGCCAAAGTTCAAGCATACTGTCTCTATGAACGATCACTGTGTATATAGACAATGGCAAAATATATGCACTAAACAAACAAAATTGGCCAAGGCCCAATATTTCTGTGAAAATCTGAACAATAACATATCTAACCCTAGAAAGTTTTGGAAAGTCATAATTAACTTACACACGCCCCCAATCCACTCCAAACCCTCCACTATCAAAGTGGACAACCAAACCCTGCAACTTCCCTTAGAAGTAGCAAATGTTTTAACAATTATTTTGTCAGATGCTCCATCACCCTGATTGACAAACTAATAAATGACACACATCCTGAAACTACTAATGTGGATCAGGCCCCACTAAATCTGCAAAGACCCTATTTTAGACCTGTACCCATCAATGTCATTAAAAAACACCTTAATAATCTAAAAATGAAAAACCAGTCTGGACCTGATCAAATCCCAGCAATGCTATTAAAGCTCAGTGCGCCGGCAATTGCTAAACCTGTCACAACCCTAATTAATGAATCCTTGGTGTCTGGATACATACCCAAACTTTTGAAGACTGCAAGAGTAGTGCCTATCCATAAAAGTGGTGAGTTAACCTTGGTTACTAACTATCGCCCAATATCATTGCCCCCAGTATTGTCTAAAATCTTAGAAAAATGTGTCCATACGCAACTATGTGAGTATTACCAACAATCTAACTATCTGACCCCTGTTCAATCTGGTTTTCGCCCAAATCACTCCACTATAACTGCCCCCCTAAAAGTTTGCAACGACATCCAAATTGGCATGGAACAAGGAGACGTAACTGGAGCAATTTTCTTTGATTTTGCAAAGGCCTTTGACACAGTAGACCACAACATACTTCTGCTCAAACTAAAAAACTCAGGTATAGGTGATCGTACCCAAGGTTCCATTCTCGGCCCTCCTACTATTCACATTATTTATAAATGATCTGCCAAATGTCTGCAAATCCTCAACTGTACACATGTACACAGACTACACGGTAATCTATGCAAACAAATCTGATGTCCCGCAGCTTGAGGCAGTGCTCCAAGACCAGTTCACAGAGGTAGAAAAGTGGATCTCAAAAAACAAACTCTTCCTAAACACTGACAAAACTGTCACAATGATCTTTGGAACGGTACCTAAATTACACAAACTACAAAATTCCCATCTACGCATCAAAACAAAATCAAATTGCACACTGACCGCAGTCTAACCTTTCAAATACTTGGGTATGTTGTTAGACCCCAATCTATCTTTTGGCCTCCACATAGAAAAACTTGCATCTAAACTCTATCCAAAACTAGGTGCCCTGTACAGAAAAAAATCCTGCCTCAGCCCTACAGTAAAGGAAAAGATTGTACAGCAAATTTTGATGCCAATCATGGATTATGGGGATGTAGTATACGCACCTGCACCGCAAACTCACCTAAATAAACTTCATACACTGTATAACTCATTCTGCCACATTTTGCTACAATGTAACTACAGGACCCTCCATTGTGACATGCTAAAAGAACTAAACTGGCTGCCTGAATCCAGACGCACCCTCCATCTTTACAGCTTTGTGTTTAAGAGATTTTCTGGGAAGCTCCCACCCTACCTGAGCAGAATGCTCTCTCCAGCTGTTCCCACCTCCCATATTCTCCGATCCAGTACCAGCACATTATTTAGTCTGCCTCCATACAAAAATAAAGCAGCTTGATCCTCCTTTTCCTACAGAGCACCACAATTATGGAATGACCTTCCGCACACTTTAAATCCTTCCCCAAGCCTAAAATCCTTTAAGAGATCCCTCTCTGCATATCTCAAAACAGAATGCACCTGTCATGGTTGATTATATATTTTTCAAGGATACAAAATAAACATAAACACCCACCTTAAATAGTATTCCACACAAGATTCTGCACACACCTCTCACCAAAAACCGCTAAACCGGAACAGCAGGCACCAACTTCCAATGATGACATCATCTCCAAATCAACAAATTAAAAATTTGAAAAAAAAAAAACATTTCCAAAGCAAAACAAACATCAGAGGGGCTTAAACTGCACCCCTGTGCTATATATCATGTAAATAAGTCATCCATAAAACAAAAAAAGGCACAAAAAAAGGATCTGTTGCCAGGGCAACAAATACACAAAGGCTTACACATTAAATCCACAATACCATATTAATGGTGGGGCACGGTCTAGCTTTTCATACACTGAAATGTCAACCAATTGTCTCAAAGCTTCCGTCTGATAGGAACTATAGTTTTGTACCACGATGCCCCCACCCTTTTCAGCCCTCCAATCACAATGTTGTTATTTTTCTTTAATGTGTCAAGTGTGTCCAGTTTGGGTTTAGTTAAATTAAAGATACATGACATCCTATGATAAAAGGTAGAAATGCTGGCATAAGTACTAGAGAAGTCCCTCATACTTTTCAACCTAAAGTCAGATCTATTTCCTGTAGATCCACTAAACTTCTCTTTAACAGCCAAACGCCTCTGCATTTTAAACAATTCAATATCAACCTCTAAAGTGTTAGAAACATAAGACAATATACAATTCAAACCTTTTGAGAACAATAACTCCTCTGACTCTGATAGGGTATGTCACTCAAATTGTATATTACTTTTTGTTCCCTCGTCTGGCACTTCTTAGTCTTGTGCCTATAAACTCCTCTTCTGGTCCTCCTGCATCTGGGTCTGACCTGCGCTCCCGAAAAACCTCCTTCTGGGTAGAGGATCCTGTTCTAAACTCCTCCTCACTGATGCTGCTGCTACTAGTGGTACTATCCATAGATCTTTTCTGCCTTATACCTCTACGGCCTCTCCTTCAGTTAGGCACACCCTCAGACTGCCCCGACAGCCACATATATACTCTATGCTCAGTATAATCTTTGTTCACCTTGACAAATATTTTCTTTTTGAAAGCTTTTAAATCCTCAAATGAATCTATCTGCTCCTTCAATTTCTCAACCCACTTAACTGATTTATATTCTTCAAGAATGGGGATGTTAATAGCCTCTAATTTTAAAATCCTCTCCCTCATGACTGCAAGCTCTCTGCCCACCTCCTTAACAACAATCAAAATTAAGTCCAGTGAACATATATTTAAAATAGCGCACCGCTTCCTGCAAAATCCAGGGTTATTCCTACCTATGGTAACCTCTAGGGATCCTCCTAATGCTATAGTACTCAGATAGTGTGAGACCATGCAGATTCAATTCCACTTCTTTCTTTTTTAAATCAGCCAGCTCATTATAGATATCATTCAGCCTGTTAGGGCGCACAGCCTCACTGAAGGATTCTGTAAATAGGATCTGTTCAGTCTCTTCATCGGTCAAAGTCAGGATTTCTACACAGTCAGCTGTGGCTCCTGCCCTGACCATGAAATCTTTCATGCCAAAGTGAACACTTAGGGGCCCATTTATCAAGCTCCGAACGGAGCTTGTGGGCCCGTGTTTCTGGCGAGTCTTCAGACTCGCCAGAAACAGCAGTTATGAAGCAACAGTCTAAAGACCGCTGCTCCATAACCCTGTCCATCTGCTCTGATGAGGCGGACAGGAATCGCCGGAAATCAACCAGATCGAGTACGATTGGGTTGATTGACACCCCCCTGCTGGTGGCCCATTGGCCGCGAATCTGCAGGGAGCTGCTGGTGCAATGCTGAATACGGAGAGCGTATTGCTCTCCGCATTCAGAGAGGTCTTGCGGACCTGATCTGCACTGTTGGATCAGGTCCGCAAGACCTTTGATAAATAGGCCTCTTTGTGTATGATTCTTACACAGCCTTAACACTCCCTGTAAGGTAATAATGGCTGGTGTAGAGTATCCAAACACACTACAAAGAAATACCTCACACCCATTTTTTCAGCAAGGATGTTACCACTTTATTCACATTGTGGTACAAATCACATCCAAATACATACAATGTTGCCGTCCTCCACATGGGACCTTTATCAAGGATACAAAATAAACATAAACACCCATCTTAAATCGTATTCCACACAAGAATCTACACACACCTCTCATCAAAAACCGCTAAACCGGAACCACTTTCGGTGATCACAGCATCGTCGAATCAACAACAAAAAAACTACTGAATTAAAAGTTTGAAAAAAATACTTAAAACAAACATCATATATATTTAATAATAAATATTTAATAATAAAAAACATGTGTACCGCACTTCTGGATTTGCGATGTAGGTCTAACGTGGGTTAGCGCACATGAAAACGTAGGTATCATGACGCACGTTAAGGAAATATTACATTTACAATATTAATAATAATGATTTTAAAAATTAGTATAGATACTGTGATGATTATATATATATATATATATATATATATATATAGAGAGAGAGAGAGAGAGAGTGAGAGATGAAAAGGAAGGTGGAACTAGATGGAAAAATTCCAGAATGAGCGCTAGTATAGAAGAGAGGAAAATAGCCAGAGAGCAGCTAGAGACTGGTGTGAATGGGCCTCAAACCATAAGAGAAAAAGGTATGTAAACAAGTAAAATTTCTCCAGCGCTAAGGGGCCATGTAAGTAGAGGGGACGTTAGAATATTAACCTTATTCAGATAATAATTCAGACCAATACAATAAAAACTAAATCACAATTTAGGAATCAGAACAATGCAGAAAAACCAGAGAATAAATACAAATGGGGACTCAGTATCTAAAAGACACTTCAGAACGATACTAATGTCACTTGTAAAACTTAGTAGACTTTCAGGATGCAACCTCAATCCTATGAGCTAAGGTTAGCTAAGGTTAGGACCCAGATCTAGAAAAACAGTGGCATCCACACCTGCTCTCCCACGGAAAAGGATCAATAGACGATTCGGTCATTGAAGTGGAAGGCTGAATTCAGGGATAGGAAAAATGTCCGCAACAATTTGTGGACCCTCAGGAAGCTCCGTCAGGACTGTTAATCCAATAGAATCTCACCTTGTCAGATAAGGGAGAGAAGAAAGACACAAAGGCCTCTATTTATCAAGCTGTCTACTTACCTGCATTCGACGGCCACAATACGCTCGCCTAAGATCGCCTAACATCGCTGCCGTGGACCTGAATACGTTCTCCAAATTTATCAAGAAAGCTGTCAAAAAGCCATGCACCAAGTACGGGGCGATGAGCAGCGGACTGTTGTTAACTAACTGTCATCGATCTTGCTGCTCTTCGGCTTATTCGCAGCTTTCTTGCTACCCTGTCACTAAACACCCACACTATACTATACAGTTTTACCCCCTAAACCGCCGCTCCCGGAGCCCCCAGCAACTAAATATAATTATTAACCCCTAAACCGCCGCACCTGGACCCCGCTGCACTATAATAAATATATTAACCCCTAAACCACCGCTCCCGGACCCCGCCGCCACCTACATAAAGTTATTAACCCCTATCCTGCCGATCCCGGACCCCGCCGCAACAAAATAAATAGTTTAACCCCTAAACCGCCGCACCCGGATTCTGCCACAACTAAATAAAATGTTTAACCCCTAAACCACCGCCCCCTGGAGCCCGCCGCCACCTACATTATATATATTAACCCCTATCCTGCCCCCCCTACACCGCTGCCACTATAATAAAGTTATTAACCCCTAAACCTAAGTCTAACACTAACCCTAACACCCCCTAACTTAAATATAATTTAAATACATCCAAATAAATATTACTATTATTAACTAAATTATTCCTATTTAAAACTAAATACTTACCTATAAAATAAACCCTAAGATAGCTACAATATAATTAATAATTACATTGTAGCTATTTTAGGATTTATTTTTATTTTACAGGCAACTTTGTATTTATTTTAACTAACTACAATAGTTATTAAATAGTTATTAACTATTTAATAACTACCTAGCTAAAATAAAGACAAATTTACCTGTAAAATAAAACCTAACCTAAGTTACAATTACACCTAACACTACACTATAATTAAAATAATTACATAAATTAACTACAATTAAATAAAACTAATTACAATTAAATACAATTAACTAAAGTACAAAAACAAACACTAAATTACAGAAAATAAAAAAATTACAAGAATTTTAAACTAATTACACCTACTCTAATCCCCCTAATAAAATAAAAAAGCCCCCCAAAATAATAAAATTCCCTTCTCTACACTAAATTACAAATAGCCCTTAAAAGGGCCTTTTGCGGGGCATTGCCCCAAAGTAATCAGCTCTTTTACCTGTCTTTATTTTAGCTAGGTAGTTATTAAATAGTTAATAACTATTTACTAACTATTGTAGCTAGTTAAAATAAATACAAAGTTGCCTGTAAAATAAAAATAAATCCTAAAATAGCTACAATGTAATTATTAATTATATTGTAGATATCTTAGGGTTTATTTTATAAGTAAGTATTTAGTTTTAAATAGGAATTACTTAGTTAATAATAGTAAATTTATTTAGATTAATTTAAATAATATTTAAGTTAGGGGGGGTGTTAGGGTTAGGGTTAGACTTAGGTTTAGGGGTTAATAAAATTAATATAGTGGCGGCGGTGTAGGGGGGGCAGATTAGGGGTTATTAAATATAATGTAGGTGGCGGCGGTGTAGGGGGGGCAGATTAGGGGTTAATAAACATAATGTAGGTGGTGGCGGGGTCCGGGAGCGGCGGTTTAGGGGTTAATAAGTTTATTAGAGTGGCGGTGGGCTCCGGGAGTGGTGGTTTAGGGGTTAATAACTTTATTTAGTGTCGGTGGGGTCCGGGAGCGGCGGTTTAGTATAATGTAGATGGCGGCGGTGTAGGGGGGGGCAGATTAGGGGTGTTTAGACTCGGGGTACATGTTAGGGTGTTAGGTATAGACATTTCCCATAGGAATCAATGGGATATCGGGCAGCAGCGAACATGAGCTTTCGCTGCTTTCAGACTCCCATTGATTCCTATGGCATCCGCCGCCTCCAGGGCGGATGATTGAAAAACAGGTACTCTGGGCCCGGAAAAGGGCCAAGCGTATCTGCTAGGATCTTGATAACTTCCAAAAGTAGTCAGATTGTGCCGAACTTGCGTTCGGAACATCTGGAGTGACGTAACCATTGATCTGTGTCAGACTGAGTCCGGCGGATCGTATGTTACGTCACTATATTCTACTTTTGCCAGTCTCTAGCCTTTGATAACTAAGGCGAATCAGGCTCGCCACAAATACGCTGCGGAATTCCAGCGTATTTGCGGTTGACAGCTTGATAAATAGAGGCCAAAGTGTACATGTGACAGTGAAATATCGTTTAATACGGTTAACCCAAAGCGCTAATGCACAGATTACATTTATAGGACATGCCCTCAATCAGACATGAGGTAATTCAAACCGCCACATTCCTCTGATAAAGAAGTCCAGTGAGACTTTGAAACGCATCAGGATTAGCGGGTCTCTGGTGTCTACACATTACCTCTGCAGCATTTCGGTTGTTTTAACAGTGTGAGAACTCACACTTTTTAAGGCTCTCTGCTTACCTCATATCTGATTGAGGGCTTGTCCTGTAAGTGTAATCTGTGCATTATCGCTTTGGGTTACCCCTATTAAACGGTATTTCACTATCATATGCGCACTTTGTGTCTTTCGTCTTCTCTGACAAAGTGGGATTCCATTGGATTAACAGTCCTGACGGAGCTTTTTGAGGGTCCACGAGTTGTTGTTGACAACTTTCCTATCCCTGAATTCAGCCTTCCCCTTCAGTGATCCTTACATCATAGGATTGAGGTTGCATCCTGTAAGTAGGAATTTTACCTACCTTGGTCTGCTTGCTACAGTGTTTCTCCTATGGAACTGTGTTTGCTTTTACATATGTCTTCTAAGTTTTACAAGTGACTTTAGTATCTTTCTGAAGTGTCGTTTAGATACTGAGTCCCCATTTGTATTTATATCTTGTTTTTCTGCATTGTTCTAATTTCTACATTGTGATTTTTGTTTTTATTGTATTGGTCTGAATTATTATCTGAATAAGGTTAATATTCTAACTTCCCCTCTACTTACATGGCCCTTTAGCGCTGGAGACATTTTCCTTGTTTATATATATATATATATATATATATATATATATATATATATATATATATATATATATATATATATATATTCTATGGATTATTTAGAATTTTTTACACTATCTATAATAATTTTTACTATTATTAATATTTTCTAATATTTAATATTTTAATAAAGCATCTAGAGATAAATACGTTGTCATGTTACGCATATTTTACATTTCTATGTAAATTCTTACTATTAACAATCACCTAGATTACAAGGTTTGCGTTCGTGTTTTAACGCTGAAAAAATGGTAATTTCAGCGTTAAAACAGCACCGCAGCCATTACAAGTCTTGTCGGTATAGCTGTACCGCAACCTTTTTAGCCTGTAACGCAACCTCAGTCAACGCTTTTTCATAGAACTTCCATAGCGCAGCCATTACGAGTTTTGTGGTGAGGCTAAAAAGCTTGCGTTCCAGCCTATATCGACAAGATCTGTTTCGCAAATCTAAAAGCAGTAGTTATGAGTTTTACGCTACAAAACTGTTACATAAAAATCAGAACTAAAGTGTTACAAAGTACGCTAACACCCATAAACTGCCTATTAACCCCTAAACCGAGGCCTTCCCGCACCGCAAACACTTTATTAAAGTTATTAAGCCCTTATCTGCCGCTCCTAACATCGCTGTCACTAATAAAAATTATTAACCCCTATTCTGCAACTCCCTGACATCACAGCCACTATACTAAAGTTATTAACCCCTAAACCACCGACCTTCCGCATCGCAAACACTATTTAAATATTATTAACCCCAATCTGCTGTCCGCCCATATTGCCCCCATATACTAAAGTTATTAGCCCCTAATTCCGCAGCAACTATAATAAACTTATTAACCCCTAAACTGAAAGCCCCCCCACATCGTAATAAACTAATTTAAACTAGTAACCCCTAAATCTAATGCCCTCTAACTTTATATTAAAATTACTTTTTCCCTATCTTGAATTAAATTAAAACTTACCTGTCAAATTAAATAAACTAAGTTTAAACTAACAATTAAACTAATATAACTATTAAACTAAAATTAAACTAACTACCAATTAAATAAACTATATTACACATAAAAAAAATCCTAACACTACTATGAAAATGACAAACTAATTACAAAAATAAAAAATACTAAATTACAAAAAATAACAAACACTAAATTGCGAAAAATAACAAACGAAATTATCAAAAATAAAAAAGAATTACACCTAATCAAATAGCCCTATAAAAATAAAAAGCCCACCCAAAATAAAAAAAAAACCTAGCCTACAATAAACTACAAATAGCCCTTAAAAGGGCCTTTTGTAGGGCATTGTCCTAAGTTAAGCAGTTCTTTTACCTGTAAAAAAAATACAAAGATCCCCAACAGTAGAACCCACCATCCAACCAACCCCCCAAAATAAAAAAACTAACTCTAACAAAAACCTAAGCTACCCATTGCCCTGAAAAACACCCAAAAAAACCTTAAAAAATCCTAACACTAACCCCCGAAGATCCACTTACAGTTGCTGAAGTCCCGCTTGAAGGATCTTCAGCCCGGCGACTCCATCTTCATCCAGGCGGCAGGCAGCTCCATCTTAATCCAGGCGGCTCCAACATCATCCAGGCGGCAGGCGGCTCCATCTTCATCCAGACGGCATCTTCTAACTTCATCCCGGCGGCGTCTTCTATCTTCAACCCGGCGGTGCAGAGCAGATCCATCCTGAAGACATCTGGCGCAGAGCATCCTCTTCATACGGACGCCGCCGTACACTAAATCTTCAATGCAAGGTACGCTATTCAAAATGGCGTCCCTTGCATTCCTATTGGCTGATTTTATTTTGGAAATTCAAATCAGCCAATGAGAGCTACTGAAATCTGATTGGCTGTTCAAATCAGCCAATAGGATGAGAGCTACTGAAATGCTATTGGCTATTCAAATCAGGTTTTGGGGGTGGGGCTTTGTTTACTGTTAGGGGGTGTTTGTTTTGTTTTGTAGCAAAAGAGCTGTTAACTTTAGGGCAATGCCCTACAAAAGGCCCTTTTAAGGGCCTACAAAAGGCCCTTTTAAGGGCCCACAAAAGGCACTTTTAAGGGTCCTTGTTATAGATTAGGCTTTTTTATTTTGGGGTGGGTCTTATTTTTTAAACAGGGTATTAGAATAGAAATCATTTTTATTGTTTTGGATAATTTCGGTTGTTGTTTTTTGTAATGGTAGGTATTTTTATTTTGTGTAATCTTAGTGTTTTTTATTTTTTGTAATGGTAGGTTTTTTTATTTGTGTAATTTTAGTGTTTTTTTATTTTTTGTAATGGTAGGTTTTTTTTATTTTTGTAAGGTTTTAGTGTAAGGGAGCTTAGGTTTTATTTTACAGGTAAGCTTGTATTTATTTTAACTAGGTAGCTAGTAAATAGTTAATAACTATTTACTAACTAATCTACCTAGTTAAAATAAATACAAACTTACCCGTGAAATAAAAATAAAACCTAAGCTAGCTACAATATAGCTATTATTGTAGTTATATTGTATATAGCTATATTGTAGCTATCTTAGGTTTTATTTCACAGGTAAGTATGGTATTATTTAGTTAATAATTGTAATAATTTAGCTCTATTTTAATTATATTAAAGTTAGGGGGTGTTAGAGTTAGGGTTACGTTAGGGTTAGTGTTAGGTTTAGGGGTTAATAGATTTATATAGCGGTAGTGATTTGGGAGGCCAGAGGTTCAGGGGTTAATAGCTTTTTTAGCGGCGATGTTGGGGAGTGGCGGAATAGGGGTTAATAGATTTATTTAGTGTGGGCGATGTTGGGGTGCAGGGGTATAGGGGTTAATAACTTTAGTATAGTGGCAGCGATATCGGGAGCAGCAGGTTAGGGATTAATAGCTTTATTTAGGTGGCAGCGATATCGGGAGTGGCAGATTAGGGTTTAATAACATTATTTAGGTGTCGGCTATGTTGGGGGTGGCAGATTAGAGTTGTTTAGATTTAGGGTTTATGTTAGGGTGTTAGGTTTTGTGAATTGTGTGCGGTATGGAGCTAAAAACCACCATATCGCACGCACAAGCCGGCTGTTTGGAAACTTGTAATGGATGCGATATAGGAGGTGAAATAACGCAACTTTTGTTGCGTTCTTTAAATTCGCTATAGCGCGCATAATTTGTAATCTACCTCAATATATTTATATATATATATGGGTTAAAAGAAAAACAATTACAGCGCTTGGTGGTATCTAAATATCTCTACAGATAAATATTAGACTCAAGGAGGTCACGTGATGCTGCCCGAAAACCTGAGAACACCAATAGGGGTCCCCACCACTAGGGGTGTACTGTCAATGGGTAGAAGACAAATGACTGAAAAGAATGGTTAGAGGCGCAGGACAAGACTAGCCTCCAGTCTAAAATTGAATCAATACACATAGTTACAAAATCATAAATAACATAAAAATAAAAATAAAAGTAAATATATGTATATATAAATAAGTATATATACAAGTAAATATATACACCAGAAAGTTTGTTAAGAGTCCTATAAAGTTTCATGTATAGAGATCACAAAATCTAAAAGTAGGTTTGGTGTCACACTATTTGTATATTATCCACTAGTTATAACCTACTCACATTGCAATAATATTAATATAATGTTACCAAATGCCAGAATTAATCTCCAATTATGGGAATTAACAAGGGTTCAAAATAATAAATATGTGCACATTGGTACAATTGTATATATCATTGAAGTTGTAAGTCCACACTGCAGAAAGAACCCACAAAAAGTTCGAAAAGAGAAATATATATGGAAGCAGTTTCAAAGTTCCCAAGTAAAGAAACTTGAATCCAAATTTCAGGTAAGTTGGTGTGCCCAAAAACCTGTAGTGATAGATGAACTTCCTACTTATAAGAAACTACCTCAATCAAAATGAGATAAGTGCCGCACAGATTGTTAAGTAGTAGGCTCTCCAGCTGAAAGGTGATCCGCTCTTAAATCATCTCCTGGTATGGATCCCTTCTCTGTTTTCCCTCTCAAGCTTGTAGTGATCCCATCAGGTTTAGATGTGGAAATAAAAATAAATACAAGATAGTGCAATATTGTTTTTCACAAAACACACTTAGTATTTATTGGTTAAAAGCACATAGGTAAAACTTGCTTACACTTTGCCACCTCAATCCACAGTATCAGTAACACTTATTGTAACTGTGGTATAGCCATTCACATCGCGCTGAGTGTACAGGGGAATCTTAATATATAACAGTTCATATACGGGATCAAGTAATAGCCCAAGGAGTGAAGACCTCACCCAATATCTTCCTAATGCGTTTCGAAGGCGTCTTATAGATAATAAATACTAAGTGTGTTTTGTGAAGGAGATTTAAGAGCGGATCACTTTTTAGCTGGAGAGCCTACTACTTAACAATCTGTGCGGCACTTACCTCATTTTGATTGAGGTAGTTTCTTGTAAGTAGGAAGTTCATCTATCACTACAGGTTTTTGGGCACACCAACTTACCTGAAATTTGGATGAAAGTTTTTTTCACTTAGGAACTTTGAGACTGCTTCCATATATATTTCACTTTTGGGACTTTTTGTGGGTTCTTTCTGCAGTGTGCTTAATTCATTGTGGACTTACAACTTCAATGATATATACAATTGTACCAATGCACACATATTTATTATTTTGAACCCTTGGAGATTAATTCTGGCATTTGGTAACATTAAATTAATACTATTGAAATTCGAGTAGGTTATAACTAGTGGATAATATACAAATAGTGTGACACCAAACTTACTTTTAGATTTTGTGATCACTATACACAAAACTTTATAGGATTCTTAACAAACTTTCTGGTGTATATATTTATTTGTATATACTGTATACTTATTTATACATAAATATATTTATTTTAATTTTTATGTTATTTATGATTTTGTAACTACGTGTATTGATTGCCCTTCAATTTTAGACTGGAGGCTAGTCTTGTCCTGTGCCTGTAACCATTCTTTTCAGTCATATATATATATACAGTCCCAGAAAAAAAAGCAGGCACTCTCCGTTAAAACTTTCAACATTTACTAAGTGACGTTTCGGGGTTTCACCCCCGTCCTCAGACTTACATTTACAGTGATGACAAATAGTAACATTCTTATACCCTTCCCCACACCAATTATAAATCCATTTAAACAATAATGTAATAATCACAAATTGATACAATCACCTAGACTTTGGTCCGAATAAAACTGAACAGGTAGTGGAGTTTAAAAGGAAGAGCTCCTTTGATCCCAGGAGAAACAACCCACATATCCAAACATTCTGCAAAGTACTGGAAAAGGAAATGCAGGAGTCCATTAAAGACCAAAGGCAGCAGGTAAGATTCAACCTTACAAAAGCAGAAAGGGACTCTTTAAAGGCATTGACAAAGGATAAAACTATAGTGATTAGGAAGGCGGATAAGGGTGGGGCAATTGTTCTGCTGGACTATGCCTACTATAGGGAAGAAATCCTGACACAATTGAATGATGAAACCGTGTACTCTAGACTGCCTAGAGATCCAACAGCCAGGTTTAAAAAGGAGGTTGATGATTATCTGAAGGAAGCCCTGGAAGATGACATTATCACACAGGACACAATGAATTACCTGACAAAGGATTACCCGAAAATACCAATCTTCTACACACTCCCCAAGGTGCATAAGAGCTTGGAGAGACCACCGGGGAGGCCGATTGTTTCGGCTGTTGACTCACTATTACAACCTCTGGCAGTCTATATTGATAGTATACTGCAACCTCATGTACAGAGTATGAAGACCTATATCAAAGATTCAAATGATGTCATTGAGACACTTATAAGGATCAAACTGAAAGGAGGAGAATGGCTAGTGACCCTGGATGTCACTAGCCTTTATACGGTGATTCCTCAAGATGAGGGTTTGGCGGCTGTAAGGAAACAACTATTGAGATGCCCATATGTGGGACCACCAGTAGAGTTCATTCTTGACCTCCTGGAGACTTGCCTGAAGAAAAACTTCTTCAGATTTGAGCAGCAGTACTTTCAACAGTTGATGGGGACGGCGATGGGGTCCAATGTGGCCCCATCCTACGCAAACCTTTTTATGGCTGAATTTGAAGACCATGGCACAGAATGCTTTAAGAGGAAGGAGATCCTTTATTTCAGGAGATTCATAGATGATCTCATACTAATCTGGTCTGGAAACGAGGAAGATTTGCTCAGCTGGTTCAATGAACTGAATGCTGAACACAATACACTTAAATTCAAGATGGATTGGAGCCAGGAGGTGATTGAGTTTTTGGACCTGAAGATCTTCAAAAACAATGGGAGTCTTGGAACAACTTTGTTTCGGAAGGCCACTGATAGGAATTCTCTTTTAGAAGCAACCAGTTGCCATCCCCAGCGCTTAAGAGAGCTCTGCCCAAGTCCCAGTTTGTGAGGGTTAAAAGGAACAACACTGATGCAGGTCGAGTAGAAAGACAGACGGTTGAAAAGAAAGAGTTCTTCTTAAGAAGAGGCTACCGTAAACAAATACTGGAGAAACACATCAGTGAAGTGAATTCAGGTGAAGGCCAAAGGCGACATGAAGTAGAGCAGGAGAAGATGACCCTGGTAACCACGTATGCAGTGGATAAAAATAGATTGAGTGCCGTCCTGAAGAAGAATTGGAGAATACTGAGTTTGGAGGATGCCCTTCCTTTTAAAGGGATGGGTGAACCAAGAATCGGATACCGGAGAGGTAAATCTCTAAAAGACATCCTGCAACTTACAGATCCAGTACACTGTTATGCAACCAAAACATGGTTGGAGGATGTTAAGCCTGGGTGCTTTAAATGCAGCGGGTGCACCACCTGCAACGGGCTGATAACAGGTAAATTCTTTCATCACCCAAGGAGTAGAAAGAAGTAAGTACATAGGCACAGGATGACGTGCACAACAAGCCATGTGGTCTATTTGCTACACTGCCCATGTAGTTTGTTCTATGTGGGTAAGACTAGTGACAACCTACGGATACGGATGGCTATCCACAAAAGTTCCATCAGGAGGGCTATCAAAAAGGGAGAGTCTGATCAACCGGTGGCTCGCCACTTCCTGGAGAGTGGCCATAATGTCTGTGATCTGAGGTACACATTGATAGATCATGTCCCTGCACCACGAAGAGGAGGCGACAGGGGTAACATCCTACTGCAGAAAGAATCAAGATGGACATATGAATTGGACACCTTGACTCCTAAGGGCTTAAATGTGAAGCTGGACTGGCAGTGCTTCTTTTGAGTAATTTATGAGATAGACAAGGAATTTATCCATGTGTAAGTGGTCTGATTCATTTCTTTAGTTACTGTACTACTTGGTTTGACCTTATATAATGGCCAACTTACATGGTTATAATTGCCCCTCCAGTTTTGATATTGAGTCTGAATAATATAGGGATGCTCTTATGTTAAGCTTTATCTATGTATTTAACTTTGTATTCAGTTTGTTCCTGAGTGAAATGTTGAAATACATACAGTTGAGTTTAGCGATTATAGGTCATAATGCTTGGAGACATTGAATCAAGTTATGGTTCTCCACCTCTTTACCTATGTGTTTAATTTTCATTAATTTTCATTGTTTTTTGTTTTTTGTTTTGTGCTTAATGAGGTTTCTTTTAACTTATCTATCTAGGTTATTTATCCTATCTATCTAGGTATTTACCCCAATAATAATGTTACTGTAGCTTCTGCCATAACTGCTTTTATTCATTAGGATATATATATTGAGCTTTACAATAGTGTGATGACAGTTTCTGCATACGGAACATATATTCTAAGCATAGATACAGGCATGATCTTGTCTTACCATACGCTAATGAATGACAATGTGGGATAATGTTGCTGTTGCTTTTAAATGTATATAGATTGTATAATAATATATTTTCACATTATGATTTCACAAGGTTTTTATGTTGAACATCCGATCACTAGTATTTGAATTTCCAGCCACAAGCAACGTCTGTTATGACGTATACCTGCTGGGGTTGGCACTGATAGGTGATTGGCATCTTCCGGGGGTGTGACCCAGTAGAGTGCGGTGTCTCCTCTCTGATGACGTTGTTGCAGCGCCGGGTATGCACCACTGTGAGCCGTGTCACGAAGTCTAGGTGATTGTATCAATTTGTGATTATTACATTATTGTTTAAATGGATTTATAATTGGTGTGGGGAAGGGTATAAGTATGTTACTGTTTGTCATCACTGTAAATGTAAGTCTGAGGACGGGGGTGAAACCCCGAAACGTTACTTAGTAAATGTTGAAAGTTTAAACGGAGAGTGCCTGCTTTTTTTCTGGGACTGTTTGTAGCTATTTGCTGTGCACCCCGGACAGGATTTGAGAGTGCTTTACCATTTGATTTTGTTTATATATATATACAGGGAGTGCAGAATTATTAGGCAAGTTGTATTTTTGAGGATTAATTTTATTATTGAACAACAACCATGTTCTCAATGAACCCAAAAAACTCATTAATATCAAAGCTGAATAGTTTTGGAAGTAGTTTTTAGTTTGTTTTTAGTTATAGCTATTTTAGGGGGAAATCTGTGTGTGCAGGTGACTATTACTGTGCATAATTATTAGGCAACTTAACAAAAAACAAATATATACCCATTTCAATTATTTATTTTTACCAGTGAAACCAATATAACATCTCAACATTCAAAAATATACATTTCTGACATTCAAAAACAAAACAAAAACAAATCAGTGACCAATATAGCCACCTTTCTTTGCAAGGACACTCAAAAGCCTGCCATCCATGGATTCTGTCAGTGTTTTGATCTGTTCACCATCAACATTGCGTGCAGCAGCAACCACAGCCTCCCAGACACTGTTCAGAGAGGTGTACTGTTTTCCCTCCTTGTAAATCTCACATTTGATGATGGACCACAGGTTCTCCATGGGGTTCAGATCAGGTGAACAAGGAGGCCATGTCATTAGATTTTCTTCTTTTATACCCTTTCTTGCCAGCCACGCTGTGGAGTACTTGGATGCATGTGATGGAGCATTGTCCTGCATGAAAATCATGTTTTTCTTGAAGGATGCAGACTTCTTCCTGTACCACTGCTTGAAGAAGGTGTCTTCCAGAAACTGGCAGTAGGACTGGGAGTTGAGCTTGACTCCATCCTCAACCCGAAAAGGCCCCACAAGCTCATCTTTGATGATACCAGCCCAAATCAGTACTCCACCTCCACCTTGCTGGCGTCTGAGTCAGACTGGAGCTCTCTGCCCTTTACCAATCCAGCCACGGGCCCATCCATCTGGCCCATCAAGACTCACTCTCATTTCATCAGTCCATAAAACCTTAGAAAAATCAGTCTTGAGATATTTCTTGGCCCAGTCTTGACGTTTCAGCTTGTGTGTCTTGTTCAGTGGTGGACGTCTTTCAGCCTTTCTTACCTTGGCCATGTCTCTGAGTATTGCACACCTTGTGCTTTTGGGCACTCCAGTGATGTTGCAGCTCTGAAATATGGCCAAACTGGTGGCAAGTGGCATCTTGGCAGCTGCACGCTTGACTTTTCTCAGTTCATGGGCAGTTATTTTGCGCCTTGGTTTTTCCACACGCTTCTTGCGACCCTGTTGACTATTTTGAATGAAACGCTTGATTGTTCGATGATCACGCTTCAGAAGCTTTGCAATTTTAAGAGTGCTGCATCTCTCTGCAAGATATCTCACTATTTTTGACTTTTCTGAGCCTGTCAAGTCCTTCTTTTGACCCATTTTGCCAAAGGAAAGGAAGTTGCCTAATAATTATGCACACCTGATATAGGGTGTTGATGTCATTAGACCACACCCCTTCTCATTACAGAGATGCACATCACCTAATATGCTTAATTGGTAGTAGGCTTTCGAGCCTATACAGCTTGGAGTAAGACAACATGCATAAAGAGGATGATGTGGTCAAAATACTCATTTGCCTAATAATTCTGCACTCCATGTACATGATATTGTTAATGTAAACTATATGTCCATACCTATATATCTATAGGAATAGATATATAGGTATATACAGAAATATGTATTTAAAATAAAAAACATTTTCTTGTACGTGATGAACATTGGAATGTTAAAAATTAATAACTTCTAGACCACTCCTTAATAGATTTCAAAGTCTAATCACTTCGTATGTCTGGAGAGACCGTCGTCCTAGGACCTCGGGCCGCACACTCGAAAAACCGATCTTACAGGGAGGCCTTGCTCTCCCGAATATGATCACATATTACAATGCCGCAAGACTCTCACATATCCTTCGCTGGAATGATCCTGAGAGACATCTCTGCTGGTACTCTCTAGAATCCTCACTATTGCCCTCAAATATAACCCTCCCCGACATAATCTGGATCCCCCCCCATCACAGACGAGACGTTGATGGCCTGCATCCTATTTTCAGACACACACTCCGATTTTGGGACCAAATCAGACACCACTCAGACATCTCCCCCCACCCCTCTCCAGCCATGACAATCTCTGCCGCTCTCTTCTGCCTTCCAGACTCCCACCATGACCTATGGCCACAGGTACACGCACTACAGGTCTCCGACCTCTATGAGCTAGACACATGGCTCTCACACCCAGCAATGTGTGCGAAATTTCAACTTCCACCTAAATTACACTTTGAGGGTTTCCGATTGAGCACTCGCTTACGCACTTGGGGTTACCCTAAACAAACTCTACGCCCTTTAACCACATGGGAGAAAGCATGGCGGGGAGCTCACGCTCTCCGACATCTCCTGACCCTTCACTACAACTTACTTATTAACCCGGCTCCTTCGCAAAAAATCTCACAGCATCAGGCCTGGGAGAGAGAAATCGGTCTCTCCCTTACTCTAGAGGATTGGCATGCCAGAATTAAAACAACCAAAAAGATCCTCCATTGTGCCACACTGTGGGAACTACATTATAAGATTTTGGTCCGTTGGCACCATGTACCAACCATCCTACACAAGATCTATCACTCCCAATCTCCAGAGTGCTGGAGAGGATGCAAGATGCTTGGTTCTCCACTCCACATATGGTGGTCTTGCCCAATAATTCAGCCATTATGGAAGAAAGTATTTACACTCCTTCGGGCATTAGGCCTCACCCCCCCATTTACCCCTGAGGTTGCCCTTTTACACATGCGAATGTCTGACCTTACCACCTCTGGAGAAGCACTCACGATGTATGTCCTCATGGCCACAAAACTGACCCTAGCTAGAGCTTGGAGAGAGGAGAGGTCGCCAACTCTCTCTCAGGTAATCTCATCTACACATTACATTGGCCAAATGGAACAATACTCGTTCAGAGTACTTGATAGCACTAATGCCTTCTATGAAATTTGGCTCCCATGGCTCACTAGGTTCCCCAACTGGTCCTCAAGCCCTTAAACCACACCATAGACTCATTAATCATCTTCTGCTTTCCCGTTCCTTCACACCCTCTCCCCTTTTTTTTTTTTTTTTTTCTCTCTCTCCTCTCTCCCTGCTTCTCTTCTCCTCTCTCTTCCCCTCTATAACCCATTATGTCCGTCTTATACAAATCCCAGTATTCTATATCTCTATCATGTTGAGTACCAATATCATCTTTAAACACAGACTCAATATCTAAACCTGTATTTACAAAGCGTTACTCCCAGAAAAGAGACCCATTTACCGTATAGACTTGCTTCCATCCTTATTTCCATGTTTCTTATTCACTCTTCCTTTTTTTTTTTTTTGTTATATAAAAGTATGCAATATTTGACATTTAATTGTATTATTCAATGACATTACATTGTACCTCCAATTTTATATCTGTTGGCATACTGTTGTTTAATATGTTGTCTCAATAAAAAAAAAAATTAAAAAAAAAAAAAAAAACACAAAAAAAAAAAAAAAAAATTAATAACTTCTGCTGGGTTAGGGTGTGAGCAATAAGTGTTAAGTTTTTTCTTCTGTGCTCTCCATTAAAGTCTATGGGGAGAAAAAGTTAGCACGGTCACGATATCCAAGGTCCTGAAATAAGAATGTGTCAGGTTTTGCAAAATTTGGTCAGAATTGATGGCAAGATGAATGCAGTATGTTATCAAACAGAACGCCTCATTTTCCACTTCTTGATTAGAGTTTGAACACTGCTGATTTGCATTCTCAATTCCTTGGATATCTTTTTATATTCCTTTCCTGTTTTATACAGTTCAACTACCTTTTTCCCACAGGTCCTTTGACAATTCTTTTTCTTTCCCCATGACTCAGAATCCAGAAACGTCAGCACTAGATGAAAGATGCAAGGGTCTTTTAGGAGTCCAGAAACTCATTGACTTTTTATACACACACACTAATTACAAGCAAACAGATCACAGGTGAGGATGGTTACCTTAAAAAGCCATTCAAATCCCTTTGTGTCAACTTGTGTGCATTTTATCAGGCAAAAATCACCAGGGTATGTAAACTTTTGATCACGGTCATTTGGGTAGTTTCTGTTGTCATTATGATTTAAAAAGAGTAAACACAGTTGATTGATAATAAATTACTTCAGCCAAACACTAACCATGAGTGAAAGAAACATTTTGTGTTATCATTCATATTCTCTGAAAAATGGCCAAGAAATCATAAATTCTGCCAGGGTATGTAAACTTATGAGCACAACTGTATATATACCTCTGATGAAGAAGGGAATCTAACAGAATAAACCCTTTGAAACGCGTAAGGTGATATTTATAGGGAAGGTTCACCCCTATTATTTGTATTGGACATAGCATTATATCCGTGTGTCTGGAGCTTTTTGTGTTAATTTGGACAATTTTTGTCTTAACAAAATTATGCTGGCTCCTCACATCTACTTTCTGTGTGCTGATTTCATGCCTCATATGTTGAGGATTTTAAATGTGAGTGGAACTTATTGTGTTATTTTATTGTATGCTTATTAAAATGGTTTTACACTATGTACATGTCTCTGGTTTTTCCTGCATAAACCTGGTGACCGGAATTGGAAGTTTCCATCCTCTAAGACAGCACAAGAATCAAGGGTGTGTGCCAAAGCTCTACAGTGTCAAGGCTTTGAAATCCTAATATTGAGAGACCCACGATTGGCTTGATCCATACTACGGGAGGTGCCTAGTCCATCAGTGACATTGCTACATTCTTACCTCATAGGATTGAGGTTGTTGGAAGTAAGTGCACATCTAAAAGGGGAGAGATTTATGAAGATTGCCATTTATACTTCTTCTTATCATCTTTTGGGACTGTGCATCTTACTGCATATTTTATCATAGTTTAATACTATTTTTTAATCATATCTTTGTCAACTATGGTATAATTGATTATATGTATATTCCACTTATTTGTTTATTCATCTATTTATGTATTCATTTAATTATTGACTAAACTGTATAACAGTGTGTATTAGCTGTTTATTCTGCGCCATCCTGCATCCTTTGTATTTTATTTTATATATATATATATATATATATATATATATATATATATATATATATATATATATATATATATATATATATATATTTATATATACAGTGGGGCAAAAAAGTATTTAGTCAGCCACTTATTGTGCAAGTTCTGCCACTTAAGAACATGAGAGAGGCCTGTAATTTTAACCATAGGTATACCTCAACTATGAGAGACAAAATGTGGAAACAAATCCAGACAATCACATTGTCTGATTTGGAAAGAATTTATTTGCAAATTATGGTGGAAAAAAAGTATTTGGTCACCTACAAACAAGCAAGATTTCTGGCTCTCACAGACCTGTATCTTCTTCTTTAAGAGGCTCCAATGTCCTCCACTCATTACCTGTATTAATGGAACCTGTTTGAACTTGTTATCAGTATAAAAGACACCTGTCCACAACCTCAAACAGTCACACTCCAAACTCCACTATGGTGAAGACCAAAGAGCTGTCAAAGGACACCAGAAACAAAATTGTAGACCTGCACCAGGCTGGGAAGACTGAATCTGCAATAGGCAAGCAGCTTGGTGTGAAGAAATCAACTGTAGGAGCAATAATTAGAAAATGGAAGACATACAAGACCACTGATAATCTCCCTCGATCTGGGACTCCACGCAAGATCTCACCCTGTGGGGTCAAAATGATTACAAGAATGGTGAGCAAACATCCCAGAACCACACTGGGGGACCTAGTGAATGACCTGCAGAGAGCTGGGACCAATGTAACAAAGGCTACCATCAGTAACACACTACGCCGCCAGGGACTCAGATCCTGCAGTGCCAGAAATGTCCCCCTGCTTAAGCCAGTACATGTCCGGGCCCGTCTGAAGTATGCTAGAGAGCATTTGGATGATCCTGAAGCAGATTGGGAGAATGTCATATGGTCAGATGAAACCAGAGTAGAACTGTTTGGTAGAAACACAACTTGTCGTGTTTGGAGGAGAGAGAACACCATACCTACTGTGAAGCATGGGGGTGGCAACATCATGCTTTGAGGCTGTTTCTCTGCAAAGGGAACAGGACGACTGATCCATGTACATGAAAGAATGAATGGGGCCATGTATCGTAAGATTTTGAGTGCAAACCTCCTTCCATTAGCAAGGGCATTGAAGATGAAACGTGGCTGGGTCTTTCAGCATGACAATGATCCCAAACACACTGCCCAGGCAGCAAAGGAGTGGCTTTGTAAGAAGCATTTCAAGGTCCTGGAGTGGCCTAGCCAGTCTCCAGATCTCAACCCCATAGAAAACCTTTGGAGGGAGTTGAAAGTCTGTGTTGCCCAGTGACAGCCCCAAAACATCACTGCTCTAGAGGAGATCTGCATGCAGGAATGGGCCAACATACCAGCAACAGTGTGTGACAACCTTGTGAATACTTACAGAAAATGTCTGACCTCTGTCATTGCCAACAAAGGATATATAACAAAGTATTGAGATGAACTTTTGATATTGACCAAATACTTATTTTCAACCATAATTTGCAAATAAATTCTATGATTAAGGCGTAAGCTATCACCGAAACGCGTAAGACCGAACCTGCATACACCATTGGATTGTGTGTGTGTGTGTAAACCTTCTGTTTTTACAACAATTGGATAATAAAGCTAGTTTCTGTTTTCAACCTTTGGGTCCAGAGAAATTTTTTTTTTTTACCTTTGTAATCAGGATGTAACCACACAACAAGAACCCCCCAGGATGACATTTGTCAGCCCATTTACTAGGGACAAGGCACCACTGATGGACAATCTTAAGAAACATTGGGACATCATCAACACGGACAAATCCTTGCCTTTGGTTAAAACAGGACCACCGAGTATAGGCTACAGGAGATCTAGGTCTCTACAGGACGTTTTTATTAAAACCGATCCTGTACACTGTTATAAACAGTCTACCTGGCTTGACATCAAGAAATTTGGTGTGTTTCGATGCTTAGGATGTGTTACATGCGGGGGCCTGATTACTGGCTCTACATTTACTCACCCACATAGACAAAAAACCTATAAACATAGGAATCGTCTTAACTGCACTACTACTTACATCGTGTATCTTTTACACTGTAGTTGTGGACTATATTACGTGGGGAAAACCTCAGATGATCTCTGCACTCGAATGGCGAATCATCGCTCCTCCATTAGGACCGCATTGAAAAATGGCACTTCGGAACAACCTGTGGCTAGACATTTCTATGAATTACAGCACAGTGTATCAGATCTCAAGTACACCATCATAGATCATGTACCACCTATGCCGAGAGGAGGAAACAGAGACAAATTTCTCCTACAGAGAGAAGCAAAATGGACATTTTTACTGGACACTATCATACCCAAGGGCCTAAACACCCACCTAGATTGGCAGGTGTTTCTATAATCATACTTGAGATCCATGATCCATTCTATTTTTTCTCTCCTGTGATCAATTCTTTTTTCTCCTATGATCAATACATTACCATTTTTTGATAAACTTAGATGTTTTCCCTATGTCATTTCCCAATTGTAGTATATATCCCTATAATGTATAATTGTGTCATTTTTTCAATATCTGCCACCATGTCCGTTTCTATATGAACTTACACGTCAGAGTCTTTGCAGAGCACACAGCTATCTTTTGATTTGATTGGACTATTTCTAAGTGGGTCATATTGTGCCTGATATTTGGGCAAACCCACACTATTCTGGTTCTGATCCAATATTTGTTTGCCCTGCCTATACCTGACTTGTATCAATTCTTTCATATTAGTGTTTGTTTACTATTGCTTGGCAACTGTGTTGTCCCACCCACATAGTATGACCCGTTACTTTCATTTCCGGTTTCGGGTTGTGTGTTAGTTGCTATGACAACCATGTGATGATATGTACTAAGTGGGTGAATACACAGCTAGGTGACAAGCAAGGTATATCATATTGTGCTAACGCTTTATTAAGTTTCAACTGCCTTATTATTTGCCATTGATTATAGCCGGTCTCCCCTGATGTTTCACCACCTCAGTATTAAACCCGATATTACCACTTCCGGTTTCGGGCTGCTTGTTACTATGGTAACCACGCTCTAAAAAGATTTTTTACTAAGTAGGTGCTTACATCTCTAGATAATTTCTAATTTCTGCTTTAGATAATTTCTGCTTTATTTATTGTTTGTTTTGATATATTATCCCTTATTATTGCTCATGTTGTTTCTTTTGATGTTTTAATCTGTCTCACGTTGCCTTGGCTGATCACGTCCCCCGGTTCTCTGGGGGGGGCGGGTCCACTGAGGAGAGTGTGCTCACGTTTGTTTGCTTGTAGAATCACTTATAACACGGTTTGGTGGGTAAGTAATAGTACTTTTGTAAGTCTGAGGACAGATCCCCTGTGATCTGAAAACGTTCACTATTAAAGTGACTACTATCTTTCAAAGACCTTTGGAGTGCTACTCTGTTTTGGTCATATTACTTTTGTGATCAGCACCCAGGGCTTATGTTGATTGAAAATCTGGAGTGCACTTTGTTCAGTATATATATATATATATATATACAGTATCTCCCAAAAGTGAGTACACCCCTCACATTTTTGTAAATATTTTATTATATCTTTTCATGTGACAAAACTGAAGAAATGGCACTTTGCTACATTGTAAAGTAGTGAGTGTACAGCCTGTATAACAGTGAAAATTGGCTGTCCCCTGAAAATAACAAAACACAGCCATTAATGTCTAAACCGTTGGCTACAAAAGTGAGTACACCCTTAAGTGGAAATGTCCAAATTGGACCCAATTAGCCATTTTCCCTCCCCGGTGTCATGTGACTTTGCTAGTGTTACAAGGTCTCAGGTGTAAATGGGGAGCAGGTGTGTTAAATTTGGTTTTATCGCTCTCACACTCTCTCATACTGTTCACTGGAAGTTTAAAAAGGCACTTCATGGCAAAGAACTCTCTAAGGATCTGAAAAAAAGAATTGTTGCTCTACATAAAGATGGCCTAGGCTATAAGAAATTTGCCAAGACCCTAAAACTGAGCTGCAGCACAGTGGGCAAGACCATACAGCGGTTTCACAGGACAGGTTCCACTCAGAACAGGCCTCGCCATGGTCAACCAAAGAAGTTGAGTGCACGTGCTTAGCGTCATATCCAGAGATTGTCTTTGGGAAATAGACATATGAGTGCTGCCAGCATGGCTGCAGAGGTTGAATGGGTGGGGGGTCAGCCTGCCAGTGCTTAGACCATACACCGGACACTGCATCAAGTTGGTCTGCATGGCTGTTGTCCCAGAAGGAAGCAACTTCTAAAGATGATGCACAAGAAAGCTCGCAAACAGTTTGCTGAAGACAAGCAGAATAGGGACATGGATTAATGGAAGATAAACTTATTTGGCTCAGATAGTGTCAAGCCTGTGTGGCGGCAACCAGGTGAGCAGTACAAAGACAAGTGTGCCTTGCCTACAGTCAAGCATAGTGGTGGGAGTGTCATGGTCTGGGCCTATATGAGTGCTGCCGGCACTGGGGAGCTACAGTTCATTGAGGGAACCATGAATGCCAACATGTACTTTGACATACTGAAGCAGAGCATGATCCCCTTCCTTCGGAGACTGGGCCGCAGGGCAGTATTCCAACATGATAATGACCCCAAACACACCTCCAAGATGACCACTGCCTTGCTAAAGAAGCTGAGGGTAAAGGTGATGGACTGACCAAGCATGTCTCCAGACCTAAACCCTGTTGAGCATCTGTGGTGCATACTTAAACAGAAGGTGGGGGAGCGCAAGGTCTCTAACATCCACTAGATCCGTGATGTCGTCATGAAGGAGTGGAAGAGGACTCCAGTGGCAACCTGTGAAGCTCTGGTGTACTCCATGCCCAAGAGGGTTAAGGCAGTGCTAGAAAATAATGGTGGCCACACCAAATATTGACACTTTGGGCCCAATTTGGACATTTCCACTTAGGGGTGTACTCACTTTTGTTGCCAGACATTAATGGCTGTGTGTTGAGTTATTTTGAGGGGACAGCAAATTTACACTGTTATACAGGCTGTACACTCGCTACTTTACATTGTAGCAAAGTGTCATTTCTTCAGTGTTGTCACATGAAAATATATAATAACATATTTACAAAAATGTGAGGGGTGTACTCACTTTTGTGAGATACTGTATATATATATATATATATATATATATATATATATATATATATATATAATGTCCACAAAATGCAGGCACTCACTGGTCTTAGTAAAATATAACAATTTATTTAGAAATCATTAAAAAGACATAACGTTTCGGCACCAATACGTGCCTTTGTCAAATGTCAGAATGTAACAAAACGAATATGCAGCACACTTAAAATCAATATGACACACATTTAAAATCATACCCCTTTTAAAGATGTGAGCAAACTAATTACCGCCATGGCAATGACGTCACGTACGCACGTGACGTCAACAGACTATGTTCTAATATGCCATTTAATAATACGTTTCTAACATCACTAATGATATGTCTGTAAACCGCTATGTCAAAATATTAAACACGCTATACATATTGTGGATTGTTTTGGTTGCTATTAGCAACATGTACACACGGACATCCCTGACAGTAATCTGTATGCGCAATTAAGTCACTCCTTACTCTGACGCGTGTGGCTATACGATGTCGCTATGGCAACGCCGTGCCATGCGTCATCACGCTAGGCACGCAGCGTGCGTACGTGACGTCATTGCCATGGATGGGAAGACACGAGTGGAGGCATGGCGGTAATTAGTTTGCTCACATCTTTAAAAGGGGTATGATTTTAAATGTGTGTCATATTGATTTTAAGTGTGCTGCATATTCGTTTTGTTACATTCTGACATTTGACAAAGGCACGTATTGGTGCCGAAACGTTATGTCTTTTTAATGATTTCTAAATAAATTGTTATATTTTACTAAGACCAGTGAGTGCCTGCATTTTGTGGACATTGTGGATTATTTACAGCAGAGCACCGTGGCATTCAAACAAATGGTGAGATTGTGCTTTCCCCTCAAGGAACTGTATGTATATATATATATATATATATATATATATATATATATATATATATGTTTAAAAATATATATTTACCAAAAAAACATCAGATATATGTAGAAATATGTATTTAGGAATAAATAGAACATATTCTGCTATGTGAAGAACATTGGAATGTTAAATATTCATATTTTCATGTTGGGTTAGCGCACTTGAGAATATGCAATCGAGTAGGGTGTTAGTTTTTGTTTCACTTTTTTTGCTCTATTGACTTCTATGGGGGAATTAACCCCTATTAACCCCTAAACTCAGTTCCCAAACATCGCCGACACTAACTAAACCTGTTAACCCCTAAACCGCCATTTCCCTGACATCGTCGACACTAACTAAACCTATTAACTTCTAAACCGCAGTTCCAAAACATCGCCGACACTAACTACAACACTAAATAAAGCTACTAACCCCTAAACCGCCGTTCCCCGACATCGCCGACAATAACTAAACCTATTAACCTCTAGACAGCTGTTCCCAAACATCATCAGCACTAACTAAACCTATTAACCCCTAAACCGCAGTTCCCAAACATCGCAGACACTAACTAAAACACTAAATAAAGATATTAACCCTTAAACCTCCGTTCCCTGACATTGCTCACACTAACTAAACTTCAACCTCTCAACCGCAGTTCCCTGACATTGCCGACACTAAATAAAACACTAACTAAACCTATTAACCTCTAAACCGCCGTTGCCAAGCATCGCCGACACTAACTAAACCTATTAACCTATAAAGTAAACTGCAGTACCCAAACATCGCAGACACTAAACCTATTAACCCCTAAACCACTGTACACCAACATCGCCAACACTAACTAAACCTATTAACCCATAAACCGCCGTACACCCACATCGCCAACACTAACTAAACCTATTAACCCCTAAACCGCAGTCCCCACATCACAACTACCTAATTTAAACTATATTAACCCCTAAACCTACTCCCTAACTTTAACATAATTAAAATAGACCTAAATTAAAGTCACAATTATTAACTAACTACCTATTTAAAAATAAATACAAACTTACCTGTGAAATAAAAATAAAACCTAAGCTAGCTATAATATAACTATTTACTAACTACCTAGTTAAAATAAATACAAACTTACTTGTAAAATAAAAATAAAACCTAAGCTTAAACTAATAAAAACTAACATTACTAAAAATGAAAAACCTGACATTACAAACATAAAAAATCTAACATTATCAAAAAAATTAAAACTACATTTACAAAAAATAATCACTAAAATTACAAAAAAAATAACTAACTAAACCTATTAACCCCTAAACCGCCGCCCCCACATTGCAACTACCTAATTTAAACTATATTAACCCCTAATCCTACCCCTTAACTTTAACATAATTAAAATAGACCTAAATTAAAGTCACAATTATTAACTACCTATTTAAAAATAAATACAAACTTACCTGTGAAATAAAAATAAAACCTAAGCTAGCTACAATATAACTATTTACTAACTACCTAGTTAAAATAAATACAAACTTACATGTGAAATAAAAATAAAACCTAAGCTTAAACTAATAAAACCTAACATTACTAAAAATAAAAAAACCTAACATTACAAACATAAAAAAACCTAACATTGCAAAAAAAATTAAAACTACCATTACAAAAAATAACAAACGAACTACTAGATTACGAGTTGTGCGTTAGGGTAAAAAAGCAGCGTTAAGAGTTCCTAACGCTGCTTTTTCACTACCACTGGTATTATGAGTCTTGAAGGTTTAGGGTCAACGCACACTTCTTGCAAAACGACTTACGTAAACTTTGTCTTTTTTCTATGGGACTTCTATAGCGCCGGTATTACGAGTCTGTCCTGGGAGGCCAAAAAGTGAGCGGTACACCCTACCCCGTCAAGAGTCCTAACCATTTAAAAGTCAGTAGTTATGAGTTTTATGGTACAACGCCGTAACATAAAACTCATAATTAAAGAGCTAAAAAGTACACTAACACCCATAAACTACCTGTTAACCTCTAAACCAAGGCCCTCCCGCATCGCAAACACTATAATAAAAAATGTAACCCCTAATCTGCCGCTCCGGACACTGCTGCCACCTACATTGTATTTATGAACCCCTAATCTGGTGCCCCCAACATCGCCGCCACCTACATTATATTTATTAACCCCTAATCTGCCTTCCCCAATGTCGCCGCAACTTACCTACACTTTTTAACCCCTAATCTGCCGCCCCCAACGTCGCTGCCACTATAATAAACATATTAACCCCTAAAGTCTAAGCCTAAACCTAACACCCCCTAATTTAAATATAATTTAAATAAATCTAAATACAATTACTATCATTAACTACATTATTCCTATTTAAAACTAAATACTTACCTATAAAATAAACCTTAAGCTAGCTACAATATAACTAATAGTTACATTGGGGGGTAGTTATCAACGTGTCAACTTTCCTGCCTTCGCTGGCCCAATACGCACGCCTAAGCTCGCCTCACATCGCCGCCGCGGACCTGAAAAATTTCGCCTAAGTTATCAAATAAAGCTGTCAAAAAGCAGCGCACCAAGTACAGGGCGATGAGCAGCGGACTGTGAGAGTTATAACTCATCCGATCTCGCTGCTCTTTGGCTTTTTCCCAGCTTTATTGCTAGCCTGTCACTAAGCACTCACACTAAACTGCACTGTTCTACCCCCTATACCGGCGCCCCCGGAGCCCCCCGCAACTAAATAAAGTTACTAACCCCTAAACCGCCACTCCTAGACCCTGCCGCAACTCTGATAAATGTATTAACCCCTAAACCACCGCTCCTAGACCCTGCCGCAACTCTGATAAATGTATTAACCCCTAAACCACCGCTCCTAGACCCTGCCGCAACTCTGATAAATGTATTAACCCCTAAACCACCGCTCCTAGACCCTGCCGCAACTCTGATAAATGTATTAACCCCTAAACCGCCACTCCCGGACACCGCTGCCACCTACATTATACCTAGTAACCCCCTATCCTGCCCCCCCTATACCGTCGCCATCTATAATAAAGTTATTAACCCCTATCCTGCTGATCCCGCACCTTGCCGCAACTAAATAAATAGTTTAACCCCTAAACTGCTGCTCCCTGAACCCGCCGCAACCTAGATTAAATTTATTAACCCCTATCCTGCCCCCCCTACACCGTCGCCACCTATAATAAATTTATTAACCCCTATCCTGCCCCCCACTACACCGCCGCCACTGTAATAAAATTATTAACCCCTAAACCTAAGTCTAACACTAACCCTAACACCCCCCTAACTTAAATATTAATTAAATAAATCTAAAAAATATTTCTATTATGAACTAAATTTATCCTATTTAAAACTAAATACTTACCTTTAAAATAAACCCTAATATAGCTACAATATAAATAATAATTATATTGTAGCTATGTTAGGATTTATTTTTATTTTACAGGTAACTTTCAATTTATTTTAACTAGGTACATTAGCTATTAAATAGTTATTAACTATTGGTTTAGGGGTTAATACATTTATTATAGTTGCGGTGGGCTACAGGAGCAGCGGTTTAGGGGTTAATATGTATAGAGTAGCTTGCGGTGGGCTCCGGGAGTGGCGGTTTAGGGGGTAATACATTTATTTCGTTGCGGCGGTGTAGGGGGCACAGATTAGTGGTGTTTAGACTCGGGGTACATGTTAGGGTGTTAGGTGCAGACATCTCCCATAGAAATCAATGGGATGTCTGGCAGCAGCGAACTTGTAATTTCGCTATGGTCAGACTCCCATAGATTCCTATGGGATCCGCCGCCTCCAGGGTGGCGGATTGAAAACCAGGTACGCTGGGCCGTAAAAGTGCCGAGCGTACCTGCTAGTTTTTTGATAACTAGAAAAAGTAGTCAGATTGTGCGAACATCTGGAGTGACGTAAGAATCTGTGTCGGACTGAGTCTGGCGGATCGAAGTTTACGTCACAAAATTCTACTTTTGCCGGTCTCTAGCCTTTGATAGCTAAGGCGAATCAGCCTCGCCACAAATACTCTGTGGAATTCCAGCGTATTTGAGGTTGACGGCTTGATAACTAGGCCCCATTGTATCTATCTTAGGGTTAATTTTTATTTTACAGGCAAGTTTGTATTTATTTTAACTAGGTAGAATAGTTATTAAATTGTTATTAACTATTTACTAACGACCTAGCTAAAATAAATACAAAAGTACCTGTAAAATAAAACCTAACCTAAGTTACACTAACACTACAATATAATTAAATAAATTAACTAAATAAAATACAATTACCTAAATTAAATTAGCTAAAGTACAAAAACAAACTAACACTAAATTACAGAAAATAATAAACAAATAACAGATATTTAAACTAATTACACCTAATCTAATAGCCCTATTAAAATAAAAAAGCCCCCCAAAATAAAAATAAAAAAACCTAGCCTAAACTAAACTACCAATAGCCCTTAAAAGGGCCTTTTGCGGGGCATTGCTCCAAAGTAATCAGCTCTTTTACCTGTAAAAAAAAATAGAAACAACCCCACTAACAGTAAAACCCACCACCCACACAACCAACCCCGCAAATAAAATTCTTTCTAAAAAACCTAAGCTCCCCATTGCCCTGAAAAGGGCAGTTAGCTCTTTTGCCGCCCAAACCCTAACCTACAAATAAAACCCACCCAATACACCCTTAAAAAACCTAACACTAACCCCCTGAAGATCGACTTACCGGGAGACATCTTCATCCAAGCCATGCCGAAGTCCTTAACGAAACCGGGAGAAGTCTTCATCCAAGCCGGGCGAAGTGGTCCTCCAGACGGGCAGAAGTCTTCATCCAGATGGCATCTTCTATCTTCATCCATCCGGCGCGGAGCGGGTCCATCTTCAAGACATCCGACGCAGAGCATCCTCTTCATCCAACGACTAAAGCTGAATGAAGGTGCCTTTAAGTGACGTCATCCAAGATGGCGTCCCTTAGATTCCAATTGGCTGATAGAATTCTATCAGCCAATCGGAATTAAGGTAGAAAAAATCCTATTGGCTGATGCAATCAGCCAATAGGATTGAAGTTCAATCCTATTGGCTGATCCAATCAGCCAATAGGATTGAGCTCACATTCTATTGGCTGTTCCAGTCAGCCAATAGAATGTTAGCTCAATCCTATTGGCTCAATCTTATTGAAGCTCTT
The DNA here is from genome assembly GCF_027579735.1 of Bombina bombina. NCBI lineage: Eukaryota > Metazoa > Chordata > Amphibia > Anura > Bombinatoridae > Bombina > Bombina bombina. The sequence goes on from NC_069503.1 coordinate 920,598,296, forward strand.
CTAGCAGAAGATAGCCAAAAGGAACAACACTTTCCAAGAAAATAGTTTAATATCCAAAGAATGCATAGGCTCAAAAGGAGGAGCCTGTAAAGCCTTCAAAACCAAATTAAGACTCCAAGGAGGAGAGTCAGGAAGCTTTGCAATCTTTCTGTGAAATAAAACAGAAAGAGCAGAGATTTGTAACTTCAAGGAACTTGCAGACAAACCCTTATCCAAACCATCCTGAAGAAACTGTAAAATTATAGGAATTCTAAAAGAATGCCAGGAGAATTTATGAGAACAACACCATGAAATATGTCTTCCAAACTCAATAACAAATCTTCCTAGAAACAGATTTATGAGCCTGTAACATAGTATCAATCATTGAGTCAGAGAAAACTCTATGACTAAGCACTAGGCATTCAATTTCCATACCTTCAAATTTAACGATTTGAGATCCTGATCTGCCCCCTACCAGCTGATCTGTAATGTGGGCTGCACCTTCATGCAGACTTGGAGGCTGGCTTTGGTTTCTAAAAAGGCTTGGATTTATTCTAACTTGAAGAAGGTTTCCAATTGGAACCAGATTCTTTGGGGGAAGGATTGGCTTTCTGTTCCGTATTCTGTCGAAAAGAACGAAAATGATTAGAAGCTTTAGATTTACCCTTAGATCTTTTATCCTGAGGCAAAAAAACTCCCTTCCCCCCAGTGACAGTTGAAATAATAGAATCCAACTGAGAACCAAATAAATTGTTACCTTGGAAAGAAAGAGATATTAATCTAGACTTAGATACCATGTCAGAATTCCAGTATTTGAGCCATAAAGCTCTTCTAGCTCCGAATGGAGCTTGAAGGGCCGTGTTTCTGGCGAGTCTTCAGACTTGCCAGAAACACAAGTTATAAAGCAGCGGTCTAAAGAGTACGATCAGGTTGATTGACAGCTCCCTGCTGGCGGCTGATTGGTGCAATGTTAAATGCGAAGAGCGTATTGCTCTCCGCATTTAGCGAGGTCTTGCGGACCTGATACGCACTGTCGGATCAGGTCCGCAAGACCTTTGATAAATAGGGGCCATAGATTTAACATCAATTTTGATTATATAAAAAATAGCATCACAGATAAAATGATTAGCATGTTGAAGCAAGCGAACAATGCTAGACAAATCAGAATCTGTTTCCTGTTGCGCTAAGCTTTCCAACCAAAAAGTTGATGCAGCTGCAACATCAGATATAGATATAGCAGGCCTAAGAATATAGCCAGAAAATAAATAAGCTTTCCTTAGATAAGATTCAAGTTTCCTATCTGAAGGATCCTTAAAAAAAGTACTATCTTCCAAAGGAATATTAGTACGTTTGGCAAGAGTAGAGATAGCCCCATCAACTTTGGAGATTTTTTTCCCAAAACTCCAATCTAGCTGCTGGCAAAGGATACAAATTTTTAAACCTAGAAGAAGGAATAAAAGAAGTACCAGGCCTATCCCATTCCTTTGAAAACATATCAGAAATCGCATCAGGAACTGGGAAAACCTCTGGTGTAACCACAGGAGGTTTATAGACAGTATTTAAACGTTTACTAGTTTAAGTATTAAGAGGACTAGATTCCTCAATATCCAAAGTAATCAACACCTCCTTTAGCAAGGAACATATATACTCCATCTTAAAGAGATAAGTAGATTTTTCAGTGTCAATATCTGAGGTAGGATCTTCTGAATCAGATAGATCCTCATCAGAGGAGGATAATTCAGTATGTTGTTGGCCATTTGAAATTTCATCAACTTTATGAGAAGTTTTAAAAGACCTTTTATGTTTATTAGAAGGCGGAATAGCAGACAAAGCCTTCTGAATTGCATCATGTACATTAGATGTTGAAGGAACAACAGGCATTGTACTAGCACTGATGGATACATTCTCTGCATGTAAAAGTTTATCATGACAACTGTTATATACTACAGCTGGAGATATAATCTCTGCTAACTTACAACAGATACACTTAGAATTGGTAGAACTGTTATCATGCAGCAGGATTCCATCAGTTGTTTCTGAGACAGGATTAGATTGAGACATCTTGCAAATGTAAGAGAAAAAAACAACATATAAAGCAAACTTATCAATTTCCTTATATGGCAGTTTCAGGAATGGGAAAAAATGCAAACAGCATAGCACTCTGTGCATGAAAAAAGGCAGGAGGCACATAGGGAGTGGGGTATAAATTATTAAATTATTTGGCGCCAAGTATGATGCACAACGCAAAATGATTTTTTTGGCGCTAACAACATCCGGAAATGACGCAATTTACGTCATGGCAGATGCAACCTTGTGCAAGGAAAACTGGCGTCAACTAAGATGCCGGAAATGAAGGAATTTGCGTCACCCAACGTACCTTCTCGCCAAAAAAATTCCCGCGACAAAAATGACGCAATAAATATCAGCATTTTGCAACCTCGCAAGCCTAATTTTGCCTGCGAAATTTGAAGGGACATAATACTCATATGTTAAATCACTTGAAACTAATGCAGTATAACTGTAAAAAGCTGACAGGAAAATATCACCTGAGCATCTCTATGTAAAAAAGGAAGATATTTTACCTCACAATTTCCTCAGCTCAGCAGAGTAAGTTCTGTGTAAAAAGTTATACTCAGCTGCTCCCAGCTGCAGGTAAAAATATAAAAAAAAATGAACAGCAGCCAATCAGCATCAGCAGTGCTGAGGTCATGAACTCTTACTGTGATCTCATGAGATTTGACTTAACTCTTATGAGATTTCATAGTAAGCTTCCTTTACCTGATTGGTGAAATAATATGAGAGTTCACAAGGCTCATCCTTTCAGCTGTCCCAGGACAGACATACTAAAATGCTGCTTAGAAATCCTTTACAATGGGAGGTGGCTACTGAGGAACTTTTGAGGTAAAATATCTTTCTATTTTACATAGAGATGTTCAGGTGATATTTTCTAGTCAGCTTTTTACAGCTATGCTGCATCACAGCTATGCTGCATCACTTTCAAGTGTTTAAACATTTGGGTATTATGGCCCTTTAATGAAAAAGCAGATAACTTGAAGAAAAAGACTATACCCCAGGTAAGAAAAAATAACTTCCTAAATATTTTACCAATTTGAAACTGATAGTCTGCAAAAGGAAATATACATAAACCTGACTCATGGCACATATAAGTACAAGGTCACAGATGAAGGCGTGAGCCGAAACGCGTCTGACCATTTTGTCTACATGTAGTTTATTTTAAGTCTTATTATTTTACTTTCTATGTTGTTCACAATAAAGGTGTTTTTTGGATTTCACCTTTTCGCTTGAGACCCGCTTTTCTTTGTAAGCACATATAAGTACAATACATATATTTAAAACTTTATATTAATACATAAAGTTCCAAACCATAGCTGAGAGTGTCTTAAGTAATGAAAACATACTTACCGAAAGACACCCATCCACATATAGCAGATAGCCAAACCAGTACTGAAACAGTATCAGTAGAGGTAATGGAATATGAGAGTATTTCGTCGATCTGAAAAGGGAGGTAGGAAATGAATCTCTACGACCGATAACAGATAACCATAGAATCAATTGGTGATACTCCCTTCACATCCCTCTGACAAACACTGTACTCTGAGAGGAATCAGGCTTCAAAATGCTGAGAAGCGCATATCAACAAAGAAAATCAAGCACAAACATACTTCACCACCTCCATAGGAGGCAAAGTTTGTAAAACTGAATTGTGGGTGTGGTGAGGGGTGTATTTATTGGCATTTTGAGGTTTGGGAAACTTTGCCCCTCCTGGTAGGATTGTATATCCCATACGTCACTAGCTCATGGACTCTTGCCAATTACATGAAAGAAATGATTCCTTTTCTAATACCCCATTTAAAAAAAAAAAAACTAATCTATAATAAACTACCAATAGTCTTTGAAAGGGCCTTCTGTAGGGCATTGCCCTAAAGGTAACAGCTCTTTTGCAAAAAAGTAAAAACAAACACCACCTAACATTGCAAACCCCCACCCCCCAAACTTAACTAAAAAAATAATAATCTACCCTTTCTCCTGAAAAGGGCATTTGTATGGGCATTGGCCTTAAAAGGGCATTCAGCTCTTTTACTGCCCTTAAAAGGGCATTCAGCTCTTTTTCGGTCTATTAAAATAAAAAAAGCCCTAATCTATATAAAAAAAAAACACCCCAAAAAAACAAAAAAAATACCTAACACCCTAAAATCGGTACTCACAGTTGCTGAAGTCCGGCGAAAGATCTTCATCCCAGCGGTGAAGCATCTTCATCCAGGCGACTCCATCTTCATCCATTGCAGGACCGGCATCTTCTATCTTCTTCATCCGTGCCGAGTGGTCGGTGGATGCGCAGAAGTCCAAGCGGAGGCCCATCGGTCCGACGTGGAGGTCCTCTTCATGCGATTGTTCGCCGCACACTGAAAATTCAATGCAAGGTACCCCTTTTATATTGGGGTACTGTTGCATTCCTATTGGCTGAAAAAATCAAATCAGCCAATAGGAATGAGAGCTGCTTAAATCCTATTGGCTGATTTGAACAGCCAATAGGATTGTAATTTTAGTGTTTATTATTTTTTGTAATTCTAGTTTTAATTTTTTTAGTAATGTTAGCTTTTATTAGTTTAAGCTTAGGTTTTATTTTTATTTCACAGGTAAGTTTGTATTTATTTTAACTAGGTAGTTAGTAAATAGTTATATTGTAGCTAGCTTAGGTTTTATTTTTATTTCTCAAGTAAGTTTGTATTTATTTTTAAATAGGTAGTTAATATTTGTAACTTTTATTTTGGTCTATTTTAATTATGTTAAAGTTAGGGGGTGTTAGGTTTAGGGGTTAATATAGTTTAAATTAGGAAGTTGCGATGTGGGGGCAGCGGTTTAGGGGTTAATAGGTTTAGTTAGTGGTGGCGATGTGGGTGTACGGCGGTTTAGGGGTTAATAGGTTTATTTGGTGTTGGCGATGTGGGTGTACAGCGATTTATGAGTTAATAAGTTTAGTTAGTATTAGCGATGTGGGGGTATGGAGGTTTAGGGATTAATAGATTTATTTATTGTTTTAGTTAGTGTTGGCGATGTTAGGGAACAGCGGTTTAGAGGTTAATAGGTTTAGTTAGTGTTGATGGTGTTTGGGAACTGCGGTTTAGAGGTTAATAGGTTTAGTTAGTGTCAGCGATGTCAGGGAACGGTGGTTTAGGGGTAAATAGGCTTAGTTAGTATTGGCGATGTTTGGGAACTGCGGTTTAGGGGTTAATAGGTTAAGTTAGTGTCGGCAACGGCGATGTCGGGGAATGGCGATTTAGGGGTTAATATCTTTATTTAGTGTTTTAGTTAGTGTCAGCGATGTCGGGGAACTGCAGTTTAGATTAAAACAATGGAAAATTCCGAATATGAATAAAGAATGGATCCAAAAACTCAGAAACTGGTTTATTTATTTTTGGAATTTTAATTATGGTGCCGATTCGGAATTTAGGATTCATTTGAATCTCCGAATCGGCCAAAATTCGTCTGAAAACCAAATTCGGCCGAAACAAATTGCACATGTCTAATGGAAAGGGGATTTAGGGTTAATTGGAATAAATGTGCTGTGAAAGCAATTGGTGAGTGGAGAGATTTGAAGTTAAGTGGTTGGCCTGTACAGAAAGCTGCTATTGAAGTGCTTGGTATTAAATGTAATAATAATTTAAATTGGGATGAAAGTTGGCAAAATGTGTGTGTGAAAGTAAGGGAAAATGTATCTTTGGTCTTGTAGATATTTGAGTTTGGAAAGGAAAGTGTTAATTGGAAAGGCTCTGTTGATCCTGATTTATTTGTATATTAATAATGTTTTTCCAGTTCAGTTTCTGAGGAAAATTGTGACAATGGTGTTTGTCTTTTTCTGAAGTTCTGTCATGGAAACATTGAGTAGGGACATGTTAATACATGTGAAAGTCTAAGGAGCAAAGAATGTGCCTGAAATGGAAAGGTTTTTGATACCTATGTGTATATGTCTAAGCATGAAAGATAGTATTGTTGGGAATATGGTGCAGAATGTGGCAGGCATTGTGTTATAAAGGTTTATAAAGGTTTTTTGTGCATAAGAAATAACAGTAAGCCTGAGTGTTTTGAGTCACCATAGTATTTAAAGATTGAAAAAAGTATATAAGAAAGTACAGTATATGCTGGTAAGATTTTCAAAGGATGTGTTGTGTGATTATAAGAAAGTGGTGACAATTGTGCAGGATAGAGAGCAGCTGCATTTAATTGATGAACAGACTGAGACTCAGGGTGTGCATGTATGGAAGAATGTGAATGAGACAGTTTTGGTTAATAGGCAGAAGGATGTGGCATGGATGGCAGTGTGTGGGTGTTTGCCAACTAGGGTGTTTCTGAGAAGGAAAAGATTAGTAAACAGGATAAATTAGGTATCTCAAAAGAGACAGCTAAAATAGGGGGCACACTAGCACAAAAATATATGTGAAAAGACTTACAAAACAATATTAGAAACAATAAAATAAAATAAAATAAAGTACAACAGTAATAAATGTATGTTATCAAGAATACTGTTCAAAAAGACAAAAGAAAGTCTGTAAATGTGCAAAGTCCAAATACATATCCAGACCAGGAGAATCTAGATAGCGATGATGTCAAGATGTAATCTGTAAACGGATAGCCGCAACAGCCTTCTCCTCACATCAACCAGGCGAGATGTCTAAGCAGATAAATAAAGAACTCAAAGAGAGGCGCTTGTGTGTACCAGTAGAAACAATTGGTATAAGTAAGAACACCCACAACAGGGTACTCACATTTAGTAGGAGCTATTAGGCATAGACTGGGTACTCAACAGCAACCCAGCTTGCTGATACTTCCAGCGTGTCACCAGGAACACCTCAGGCTCTCCCTTCTCATCCAGGAAAACCAGCTGCCAGACCAAGCAGTCTCATAGAAACAGGGAAATGGATCCAGTATATCCCACTTCAAGCAGGGACAATCCCAGTGTAGATAATAGGCAGAGGATGGTATGGTTAGTAGCAAAGATCAGTAGCCGTTCCAGTATCAAAAAAGTAAATTTATTAAAAGATTAAAAAAGTTAAAAACAGGAACAAAAGGAGGGGGTATGCATGTACCCTCCTAATTTACATGCAACGCGTTTCTCAGCTGTAGTGCTGTTTCATCAGGCATATGAGGCATACTGATCATTGCTGTATTATATATACACACTCACCAAACTAGACAAGCATGTTAATTAAACACAATAACATAATGGCAAACACCTGGGGTTGCCCAACAAGGGGAGGAACCTCAGTTAGTTAACCCTTCATCTATGGCATAAACTGCCCATTTAGAGATGTACTAAAATGTATGTACACATGTTTCTTCTAATGTAGTGTCAGGAAAAAAGAAGAACACAGGATGATTTAAAATAAGCATTTTTGTGTAACAATGTGATGGTGAACTCATTATTAAAAAAAAGAAGAGAACATATAGAAAACAGACCATGAGATCAATGTGACATTTTTTAGACGAAGAGTCAATATGAGAGAGAGAGAAAGGATCGGAATATAGAGAGCGCTTCTTATATGTATAAGGATTCAGTTACCAAAAGATCCGTGATATCTTACATGTGTCGGCTTCTCTTTTCAAGATCGGTATTGTGCTGAAGGGGGCGTATGCGCATTATGTACCAATGAGATACTATTCCCTGTGATTTTAACTAATACAATTGATGGAAGGTGAGCTACAACCAATCACCAACATTTTAAAGTGTGTTTACTTTTGCAGTTCCATTGTCGGATATTCTGCTTACTGTATGTGCCGTAACCTTCTCAGGGGCCAATAGGTAAACTTCCAGCTGGTCTATGTACGTCACTATGTACGGAGCTGGGGGAGTGTGGGGATCAAATAATATGATTGGTCAAAGTCGACCAATAGAAAACTATAGGAGGTATATTACGAGATACACTCTCTATAAGATAATACAATGTGACTACCATACAGGGAATGTACCTGTCGCAAAAAAGAAATAAAAATTAATATTAAACGTGCCCAAAAATGTATCCATTACTCAGATGCTAATAAAACGTAGCATTAAAAATGAGAAGGGGAAGTGTAACAATTGTACTATAAATCAACGCTGCAAAGCGGTGGCCACTGTATCAAGTGAGGAAGGGGGACTAATCAGGGAACTAAATAGTGTATAGCGAAAAATACAATAATCTATTTATGTGGTAGGTCATACATAATAAATATATATTGAATATAAACTAATAATAATAATAATGGGTATGACCGAAAATACTATATGTGATATGCAAATCAGAAGATGTGTTGTAACTGTAATGCATAAAAAAGAAATAGACAATGGTAATATATAAGTGAAGATAGAGATGGAAGAAAGTGCATAAAATTGTGAATAATATGGAAGAACAATAAATAGAAAATATACATAAATATATATATATATATATATATATATATATATATATATATATATATATATATATATATATATATATATATATATATATATATATATATATATATATATATATATATATAAACTCCATAACTGGGGAATTAATGATAAAATGTACACTGTGTGCAGAATTATTAGGCAAATGAGTATTTTGACCACATCATCCTCTTTATGCATGTTGTCTTACTCCAAGCTGTATAGGCTCGAAAGCCTACTACCAATTAAGCATATTAGGTGATGTGCATCTCTGTAATGAGAAGGGGTGTGGTCTAATGACATCAACACCCTATATCAGGTGTGCATAATTATTAGGCAACTTCCTTTCCTTTGGCAAAATGGGTCAAAAGAAGGACTTGACAGGCTCAGAAAAGTCAAAAATAGTGAGATATCTTGCAGAGGGATGCAGCACTCTTAAAATTGCAAAGCTTCTGAAGCGTGATCATCGAACAATCAAGCGTTTCATTCAAAATAGTCAACAGGGTCGCAAGAAGCGTGTGAAAAAACCAAGGCGCAAAATAACTGCCCATGAACTGAGAAAAGTCAAGCGTGCAGCTGCCAAGATGCCACTTGCCACCAGTTTGGCCATATTTCAGAGCTGCAACATCACTGGAGTGCCCAAAAGCACAAGGTGTGCAATACTCAGAGACATGGCCAAGGTAAGAAAGGCTGAAAGACGACCACCACTGAACAAGACACACAAGCTGAAACGTCAAGACTGGGCCAAGAAATATCTCAAGACTGATTTTTCTAAGGTTTTATGGACTGATGAAATGAGAGTGAGTCTTGATGGGCCAGATGGATGGGCCCGTGGCTGGATTGGTAAAGGGCAGAGAGCTCCAGTCCGACTCCCGCCAGCAAGGTGGAGGTGGAGTACTGGTTTGGGCTGGTATCATCAAAGATGAGCTTGTGGGGCCTTTTCGGGTTGAGGATGGAGTCAAGCTCAACTCCCAGTCCTACTGCCAGTTTCTGGAAGACACCTTCTTCAAGCAGTGGTACAGGAAGAAGCCTGCATCCTTCAAGAAAAACATGATTTTCATGCAGGACAATGCTCCATCACACGCGTCCAAGTACTCCACAGCGTGGCTGGCAAGAAAGGGTATAAAAGAAGAAAATCTAATGACATGGCCTCCTTGTTCACCTGATCTGAACCCCATTGAGAACCTGTGGTCCATCATCAAATGTGAGATTTACAAGGAGGGAAAACAGTACACCTCTCTGAACAGTGTCTGGGAGGCTATGGTTGCTACTGCACGCAATGTTGATGGTGAACAGATCAAAACACTGACAGAATCCATGGATGGCAGGCTTTTGAGTGTCCTTGCAAAGAAAGGTGGCTATATTGGTCACTGATTTGTTTTTGTTTTGTTTTTGAATGTCAGAAATGTATATTTGTGAATGTTGAGATGTTATATTGGTTTCACTAGTAAAAATAAATAATTGAAATGGGTATATATTTGTTTTTTGTTAAGTTGCCTAATAATTATGCACAGTAATAGTTACCTGCACACACAGATATCCCCCTAAAATAGCTATAACTAAAAACAAACTAAAAACTACTTCCAAAACTATTCAGCTTTGATATTAATGAGTTTTTTGGGTTCATTGAGAACATGAAAATTAATCCTCAAAAATACAACTTGCCTAATAAATCTGCACTCCCTGTATATATAAACTCCATAACAAGGGGGAACTAATAATACAAAGGGTCAAGTGACACCCTATAAAAGAAAAAATGATGTAAATATATTATATTTAAAAAACATAAATAAAAGTGATGTTCTCTAATGAGGGAAGAGGTGTGGAGAATATGCCAACATAGATTCCAGTGTACAAAATATATGGTCAATTAAAAGCAGCAGAGTCGATAACTTCATTCAAACCTTTGGGAACCAGAGATTGAAACATGTAAATCCAGAATGTTTCTCTCTGTCTAAGTTTGACAATTGTATTGTACTTGTATTGTACTTGTGCGAAAGTGGAATATGCTCAATAGGAGTAATCACAAAATTGCAGGCTTCATCACAGTGTACCTGTGTGTTATGTCTAGGGACGCTGTGGTTCATCAGTTTATTTTTAATGTTTCGCAAATGTTCACTCCATTTTTACGAATTTTCTGCGTCGTGCGGCCTAAGTATTGTAGGCCACATTTACACGTCAAAAAATAGATAACAAAAGAAGTGTTAAAGTAATGCAGCTTTTTATCTTAAACACTTCTCCCGTTACACCATAGTGTGTATATATATTACAGCAATGATCAGTATTCCTCATATGCCTGATGAAACAGCACTACAGCTGAGAAACACGTCGCATGTAAATTAGGAGGGTACATGCATACCCCCTCCTTTTGTTCCTGTTTTTAACTTTTTTAATCTTTTAATAAATTTACTTTTTTTGATACTGGAATGGCTACTGATCCTTGCTACTAACCATACCATCCTCTGCCTATTATCTACACTGGGATTGTCCCTGCTTGGAATTGGATATACTGGATCCATTTCCCTGTTTCTATGAGACTGCTTGGTCTGGCAGCTGGTTTTCCTGGATGAGAAGGGAGAGCCTGAGGTGTTCCTGGTGACACGCTGGATATATCAGCAAGCTGGGTTGCTGTTGAGTACCCAGTCTATGCCTAATAGCACTGCCTGAGTGCTCCTACTAAATGTGAGTACCCTGTTGTGGGTGTTCTTACTTATACCAATTGTTTCTACTGGTACACACAAGCGCCTCTCTTTGTGCTCTTTATTTAAAAGATTAGTAAATACGGAGTGTCATCCAAGGGATAGATGTGGTCGAATGCAAAATTTAGTGCATGTAATGTGGAGTTGTAAAGCACTTGCTAAGATGATTATGGGTTTGACAGGGATAGAATTGATTATGTATGAAATTATTATGTTTGGTTTGTGTGGAATAATAAGAGTAAAATAAAGAGTTATGTGGTTATTGGCATGTTGTGTAAAATAGTCTGTGGAATTTACAAAATGTTTTAGTTTTTAAGAAAGAAGTGGTAGATGTGAGTGTGTGTGTACAACTGATCCATGGAAGATTATTTTTGGGCTGACAAAAAACTTATGTGAGAAACTGACTCAGAAGACATCTGGAAAACTAAAAAAATGGAAACATTGATGTAGATAGATTTGTATATATATTTTTAACTGATTATTTTATTGCTGCTGGTTGCTGTATATTTATTTTTTCTTTCTTCTTTTGAACTGTTTTTTATAGGGTCAGCTGGAGGAACTTCAGTGAGAGATACTATCAGAGGGACAGTGCTAGGAATGCTTTAGGGATTGGCTGCACCTCACTGACGAGACCCAAAAGAGGCCAAAATGATCATCTGGGTTGCCACTTCCCTTGTTAAGAATTTCCTGGTATTTTAGGGCTGGACTGACCTTGTAAGGTGGAATCAGACTGATATACTTCTGGAAAGTTTTCCTCTGTGAAGAGCACAATTGGGCTAAGAAAATTGCTCCCATGTGGTAACTAGGCCATAGAACAAGCCTCTGAGCCATTTTTGGCAGCTTGCTTCTATTTCTGTAAGTTTTATCTTTTAAAGCATGTACCATTTTAGTAGCCTTCTTTTGAAAGTGCACAGAAAAGTGCACCTCCAAGGTGGACAAAACTAGAGCTTCTGTACTTTCTCTGATACAACGGAGGCAGAAGCTGGGTGGTTTATATACACGGATGTGGTAATATGAAACAACAGGGAACCCTTCCTTAGAAGAATAAAAGGTTGAGCATCTGGAAATGCTTGTTTGTGTGCATTCCGAAGAGGCCAGCAAGGAGGTACTCACGGTCAGCCACAAATCCATAATATCCAGTTCTATTTAGCTTGTGTATTCTTATATTTTGTAAGCTTCTGTCTACGAGTGGGGATTTCTCTATCAACCTATACTTTTAATGTGAATCGGGAGTGTGCTTTTCGGTGTTTATATACTTTCAGATTGGTTTGATTCCGAAACCATGAAGAAAAGCTGCTGCATCTGCTTACATTGGTGGATTTTTATATGACTCTGACTTCTAAGGAAACAGGAGATTTTTATATTGGTCTTTGAATGACTTTTAATTGTTACTTATTAATGTACAGCATCAACGTACTGTGTTAAATACTTTATTATTATGTTGGAGATATATATTTCTTTATGCTGGAGATACACTTTTATTTTAACAAAGTAACTTTTATTTTATGAGACATTATTCACTTTGTAACTAGTTTTACATTTGCTTGTTTGGCCATAGCAGAGCTGTATTATTCTCTATTCTTGTCCCTTGACAAAATACACAAATGGGAATTTTAAAATAATCGATTATTGTTTTTTTTTTTAGAGTTTAAAGTTTAAAAATATTGTTTTTATATACTAAATTTGGAGCAATTAGATTAATTGCAATCACCTAAAGTAAAAAGATAATTGGCATGACCATAAGTTTTGTTCTTGTAAAATGCTGTGAAAGCAAATACAGGTAGTAGCTTTTGAAAGAGCAAAAAATGGAAAAAATTGACTTTCAGTATTTATTTTGCCTGCTTTGCATGTCATTTATGCCTGAAATGTGTGTGTTTTTCCACTCCCCCAAAGAGAGGCTGTCATGTATACAGTGTTTAATAAGTATACAAGCAAATTTGTATCCCTAACTGACCATAGAAAATTAAATATACTAAAAATGTTTTTGAAAGGTTATTTCTCTATACAGCTCTAAGAGACAACAATTATAGCTGTAATGCTAATAAAACATTTTGGTCTAGAAAATGTGTAACCAGCTACATTTTACAAGACTGTCACTATTAACAGTTGGTTGAATCTAGGGTTGCCATGTTGTCGCTTTAAGGGAGGACACATGAAAAATACATATTTGCCCTTTTTCAGGCTAGCGATAACTTAATGCTCCACTTGTAATCTAGTCCTTAATTGTTATTTGTAAATGTTACATTACTTAATTAAAAGAGGGAAAAATAAAATTATATATTCTGTGAAAATACAAAAGAAACAAAAGCCCCAAAATTGCCTAGCACAGTCTATACATGTGACGAAAAGAGACAAATGTAGATACACTCACATATCTTTTACAAATTGGTTAATATTGCTTGTGCAAATTAAAACTGAACTTGATGTTAGTTTATATAAAGTGTAATAAGTACATTACTGTAATTAATTACTTCAAAAACGAATTACAATTACTGTTTGCAGTTGTCTTAATTTAACTATCGGCCACTAAGCTTGCCCTTTACAATATCTTCTTCATAATCTGATGTCACAAAGACTTTGAGTTTTCTAACTGCAGCACAATCTATTGATTAACAATCTGTAAGTACAGTGACATCTATATAAAATCATTGCCATACAAAAAGGATATTGAATAAAGCAATGAAAAATAAATCAATAATAAACATAGATAACCACTTATGGTTTCTATATTTTATGAAATGACAGTGGTGGAAAAAAAATACACAGTGTTACAATGCATTAGTTTGCTGGTATAATTATACTAGGAATCCATAGTAATAAATACAAAACCATTTAAAATTTCATTAAATCGTCATAAAAGGGCTAGGACAAGTGCCAATTTGTATGAGTGTGCTGTGCGCAAAGTGTCTCTTACAGTGATTTTTATTTTTTTAATAAATACACCAGTGCAAAGTTCATTGCAATAATCTGTAAGGGCTGTGCACCTTTATAATACTTATAATAATAATATAATTTACTTAATAACTGTATTCCCTTTTGTAAGGTTTAAAAATGAAAAAAAAAATTTTTAGGGCCAGTTTACGAGTTATGCACAAGCAATATCGGGTTTTATGTGGCTGTTTGCGCGCATTGGAAGGAGCACTCATAATACAAGTTGAAAGTAAATGTGAACGCTTGAGCACAATCGTGATTTATGATGCGTGCTAACTGTTACGTGCAAGCAATATCGAGATTATTGTGGCTGTTTGCATGCGTCAGAAGGGGCGCTTGTATTACAACTGAATAGTAAATGGGAACGCGTGAGCGCAATCGCGAACTATGCTAGAATGATTACCATAACCTCAGACCTTTGGTTGACTTTTTCGCGAAACAAAAAAGTGTCACAAAACATATCAAAAATAGATTTAAATGTACAGTTACACTCATAATAACACTAGCTAATAAATGCTTACTTCTAGAGGAGTTAAGGCATGAGCAGGAGCGTTAAATAGTGCACCACTGGTAATCTGTGTGTGTTACAAAAGATCATGTTATTGCATTTTTCAGAAACTACATCTTGTTTACAGCTACACCCAAAAATGGCAAAACGCTGCCACCCAGAATGTAAATTTTTTAAAAAAAAATTAAAAAAAATTTTCTAAGGTGCATAGTAAAAAAAAAAGAAATTGAACTATTGGCTCTGTTATAGTGTCCAAAGTTCAAAGGATCATTTCAGTCTCACAAATTGCTCACCAGTAGAAAGTTTATAAAAAGGTGAACTGACCCTCGCTATACGAACAAATGTCAATGTGTATTCCATAGGGTAGTGTAGGGCTTGCTGAATTTTGAACAATTCAAACACATTGCCAGTGAATGCGGAACTCAGCAGTGTGGAGGGGCAATGTTTTCAAAGCTTGTTTACATAAAATATTCTGTACATCCAGTAAATATAAAAATGGTATCTGTTAGTAAGTGTTCAGATAATAAATGTGTAAATGCAGTAGATTTCTTACAATTACTTATCTTGCCACTGCAATGGTGGAGAGACAGGTATGTGTAAAAAGTTTCACCTAAGCTGGAGGATATTGCTTAGAGCATTACAAATTCCCAGGGAAACTTCCCCAGCATAATACATGTTGCTCCCATTGAACACCCATGATGCTGCCATGGAGCGCCTATATATTTTCTATGTACGCTATCACCATTGTTAATAAAGAACAAAAAAAAAACTATATCAGTTAGGGGATTGTGGCTATATTGTACATGTGTGTATGTGCACAGATTACAAGTGGCACTCAAGCAAAAACCCAAATAGCACTAGAGGAATTAGTGCAACCCGATAAATGACATAAAGTGTAAGGGTTATAAAAAAAAAGTTTCACAAAACACATGCAAAACATATCAAAATAAAGTATTACACTCATATATTCACATTTTTCATAAAATATAACATTAATGTTGATAAAAAGTATGTGTGTATATATATTTCTATATTATAAAGAACGATGCGTCAGCTCACCTATATTGTATCTATCATGGTATCCCTGGTACACTAAGTACTTGATACCAGGGGAATGAATCTATATTGATACTAAAAAGAAAAAGAGTATGTTCTGGCTGGCACTTACACATAAACTATCCTAGGATAGAAATTGTATAAGACCCTGAGTAATCCGGATGAGGGGACCAACTCCTAGGTGACAAGCACTTCTCCCCACAAATGTCTCTATAAACTTGATTGAAGAAATATACGTTTATTAAACTAATATAATGCAAGTTGAAAACCTCAATAAGGCTTACAAAATCCAATATATAATCACTTGTTACCCTGAAATGAAAAACAGATCAATTACTCAACTAAACACATAATAACATAACAACATCCATCAATGGCCATTGGGTATATAACGGGGACTTAAACATATCATTAATGTCCCATACTTGATATATGAATAGTCACTGATCCAGATTGAGGATTAAGGTATTGTCCGAGCACAGTCACTCTTGATTCATACAATTGCTAAACAAGGCAAACAGATGGTTACTCCACAGCAAATAAGTGTTGTTATCGCATACAATTGTGGACCAAAGCAAACAGATGATTAATCCCAAGCACATTAGTATAGTTGTCGCAGTCAGACAAGGTATGAAAGTTCCAGAAAAAACTTGAGCCAAAAATATAGATTAATGGCTCGGTATAGGATGCATATATTTAGCACTTCCTATCCCCTATATATGATTCAAGACCTGGAGTAGGAATGTTGTAAGTGTGGGGCAACGTGATGCTTAAATTAAAATCTAACTTTTATTTCAACACTTAAAAACAAAATTCCACATACAATTTAAAAACACAAATTGGCATAGAGCATATTCTGAGAGAGATTGAGCTATAATAATATTAGATGTACAATCTTGAGAGAGTAACCACTTGGAAGAATGTGTATCGTTGCTAGGATACCTGATTATGATGATGTCCAAAATATTGGACAGTTGTGTATCCTTGTTTGTCAAGTATATGTATTACTGTATCTTGCAATACATATATATATATTTGATTCCAATAATTACTCTCTTAGGGGGAATTTTTGACCCCTGAATTCCCTTGTTTAATATAGATATTGTAGAGAAATAATGGTGGGTAGTTATTGTATTAATTTGCTAATTGCTTGCTGTATGGTGTACAATTGTGAACTAGGGGCAAGTCAGTAATAAACTGACAAAAATTGTACATCTGATCAGCACTCACATTCCTGTGAAAGAGATAGGATGGATATTGACTTGGATGAGACTCCTCGGCGGAGTTCAAAGCTAGATTATTAAAATTTAACTTTTATTAGAAATTATTAAAATATATTACAAACACATAATCTCTTACTCAGATTATGATAGTCTGATATAATCCTAGGGTTAGAGTAAAGTCAATGTTACTACCATTTACCCTTCTCATAGAGTTAGACAATTTATCTGAGAGGATGTTCATTTTCATCAGGTCCTTAATTTACCATGGTATGTACAGTTAGCCAGTAGATAACTAATATTTGGATTTTTGGCTCTTGTGTCTTTTATAGTAAAACGATATACCACATTAGTCTAGTGTTACAGGCAGTTTTATTACTCTTCCCAATCAAATAGGATTTATTTTATTCTTCCCCACTAGATGTATGTGGAGGTATGAAAGTGTCTTAGCAAATATTAGCAGCATAATAACACAGGATATAGTAAAGTCTTTGCAGTCGGTACTGTACTAATCCTTACCATCTTCAGCCCCTAAGGTGCTACCTTATAGAGACGTTCCCTCATTCAAGGATCCCAGTCATAGGGCGTGTGGTACAGTTCTTAAGACAAGACAATCCCCGCACCAGTTAGAAATTTGTATTTACCTGTCAAAACTATATATATATTTTTACGTAGACAACCCAAGGTATTGATATAGACCCATTTTGGTATATTTCATGCTACCATTTCACCACCAAATGCGATCAAATAAAAAAAAGTTAATTTTTTTCACAAACTTTGGGTTTCTCACTGAAATTATTTACATACCACTTGTGCAATCATGGCACAAATGGTTGTAAAAGCTTCTCTGGGATCCCTTTTGTTCATAAATATCAGACATATATATATATATATACTTCATCTATTCTCAGCAGTGAAGGGGTTAATCAGGTAGCTTGTAAGGTTAATTTTAACTCCCAAAAAGCTCTTCCCCGCCCCCCTTCACCCCCATCTTAGCTACTGGCAGACAGTCTGCCAGTGTGAAGATTTAAGGCATTTTTTTAATTTATTTTTTATTGAGGTTTTAACTTTGGCTTACATACGATATATGTAAGAGAGGATAAGAAATATAATATGATACAGAGGCAATGGCCCCTATTTAAGAAAGTCTGGCGGACCTGATCCGACAGTGCGGATCAGGTCCGCCAGACCTCGCTGAATACGGCGAGCAATACGCTCGCCGTATTCAGCATTGCACCAGCAGCTCACAAGAGCTGCTGGTGCAACGCCACCCCATGCAGACTCGCGGCCAATGGGCCGCCAGCAGGGGGGTGTCAATCAACCCGATCGTACTCGATCGGGTTGATTTCCGGCGATGTCTGTCCGCCTGCTCAGAGCAGGCGGACAGGTTATGGAGCAGCGGTCTTTGTGACCGCTGCTTCATAACTGCTGTTTCGGCTCGCCAGAAACACGGGGCATCAAACTCCATTCGGAGCTTGATAGATAGGCCCCATAGTATGTTACATATTGTCTGAAACAATAATAATAATATAGGTCACATCCCAATAAGTATCACAAGATTAAAACATATATTATAGAACTTGTAATCAATATATGTCAATCAATTTATGAGCCTTCTAAATTTAACTTTTGGGCCTCCACTAAGTTAGTAATGAAAGTAGTAGAAGGTATCATGACTTGGTGAGACCACTTTTGGGCCTCCCATAACAGACATCATTGTTTAAGTTATTAGGAACTCTTATTTGTAACATATACTGTATATAAGATTGTATGTGAGATAGAGAAAATACAATACAATTAACCCCTGCTTTCAGTTATCAAGACTTGTAAAGGAGAAACCTCCATAACAAAAACAATGGTCTCTCTTGGACCAAGGATTTTTTTTTTTTATTAAATATTTTGATCTACTTTTATATTTGCTGAAGTGTGGGATCTCCCTCACCCTCCAACCTCCCTGATACCTCCCAAACAGCTCTCTAGTCCTCCCCGCTCTAACTATTAACTGCCATCTTAGGTGCTGGCAGCTGTCTGCCATCATTAGTTAGGTCCCACATCCTCAACCACACCTGTTTTCTGTAATGTAGTGCCCCTTCCCTCCCTCTCCCTTTGTTTTCATTTTTTTTTATTGTAAGGCCCTCCAACTTCTGCTGCCTCCCTCCCCATTCGACGCTGGACCAGCCACCCTCCTCCCACATTCCCTCCCGCACCTCCTGCCCGCACCAGCAGATGATCATTACAGACAGTGACACACACAGTGTCACCCTCTGTAACAATCTAGTATCTGTCCTCATATGGAACCAGAGCACCGATTGCGCTCCGGTTCTATATGTGGGCAGATGCCTGAAGCTCAGGAACTCCAGCTCTGTCTGAGGAAGGAGTCTGCGAACCCCGAAAAGTCACCATTTAAATAAATATTAATTTATTTTCTAAATCCAGCGAGTGCAGTCCCTGCTTGGATCTTTTATATATATATATATATATATATATATATATATATATATATATATATATATATATATATACACAGTATATATATATATGTGTGTATCTGTATATATTCATATAGATATATATTACACAAAAATATACAGATATATTTAATAACAATTCTTTCTAAGTGAATAACATAGGAATTTAAAGTATTCCTAATGCACCTTTACACTGTACTGAATATGTTTAGTTCTAATATTGAGATTGCACTATATTAATAACACATTTAATAAATTACAATATTAGAAGTAAACACATTCAGTACGGCGTGAAATTACTTTATTTCTAATACTGCAATTGCACTACGCCAAATGTGTTATTAAAATAAAACACATTTGGTACAGTGCAAACACAATATTAGAATTAAACACGTTCAATAAAGTGTAAACTTGTAGGGACTATACAAATACAATGTTTAAAAAGCATTCTTTTAAAAAAACCAAGTTTGACAAAGTGCAAAGTTTAAAAAAAAAAAAAAAACATTATTGTAAAATGAAAACGCCATGACTACTGTCTTTTATTGGATGTTAATATTCAATACATGAAATCTTTATTTATATAACAAACACTTAAAATACATAGGGCTAGATTATGGTGCTAAATTATCAAGGGCCAAATGGCCCCTGATGCCCCTGTTTCCGCGCGAGCCTTCAGGCTCGCCCGGAAAAACAACAGTTAAGAAGCAGCAGTCTTAAGACCGCTGCTCCTTAACTGGGCCGTCTGCTCTGAGCGGCGGACAGCAATCAACACGATCGAATACGATCGGGTTGATTGAAAGCCCCTGCTAGTGGCCGATTGGCCGCGAATCTGCAGGGGGCGGCATTGCACAAGCAATTCACAAGAACTGCTTGTGCAATTATAGCGTATGCTATAGCGTATGCTTTCGGCATTCAGCATTCAGCGATGTCTGTCGGACATGATCCGCTGAGCGGATCATGTCAGACAGACCATTGATATATTGGCCCCTATGAGTGGAGCAATATTGTTTGCTCAGGAATGACTTCAGAGTTTTGGTTAACGCTCGACAAAAAAGCACATCAGAAATACATTTAAAAGTACAGTAACACTCATAACACTATCTAATAAAAATAATTTTTAAAAATTGCAATAAAAAGTTATAAGTGCTCAGAAATATGAGGTATCAGGTGTAAGAAAGAAAAAAGAACTGCTTTACCATAGATACATACATACACATGTCAAAATATGTATATTTATGTGTATATATCAGAGATGTGGACTTGAGTCAAATGACTTGGACTTGACTTGGACTCAAGTCACAAATTTGATGACTTGTAACTCGACTCTACATAATTAAGGAAGACTTGTGACTTGACTTAGACTTTGACAGAAATGACTCAAGACTTGACTTGGACTTGAAACACTGCAGCTGCACGGCAGGTTTGTATTATGTCATTAATTAACAAAGTAGACAGCACAGCATTTTTCAATTATGTGGGCTTTTGGGTACTTGGCAGTTGTTTTATTTCTATAATAATTTTGTCCAATAAATACTGTTTTTTCACTGTGTGTCCTTATGTCACAATTTCAAATTTTAAATCTCACATGAAATTGAACTGGGAAAAGATAAATATATTTTAAATACCTTGATATGAACCGTCAGGGTACCAGTAACCAGACAGAGACATGAAATGCTACATTTATCACACCTTTATTAAAAAATAACAAAAACATATAACAAGCCCAAAAGCCAAATAACAAGCCAGGAGTCAAAGCCAGAGCAGATAGTCAGACAAGCCAGGTCAAGAACACGAAGATCAGCAAAGTCAGAAACAAGCCAGGGATCAGAAACCAGAAGGGACGTCAAACAAGCCAGGTAATATACAGAGTCAATAACACAGGAACTCACAGAGAAGTCAGAGACAACACAAGGGCAGAGGCAGACTGAACTGAGGCACATTAATAGTAAGTGATCACAACATCATTCTGGGACTGTAAACTGTCTCTCATTGATGATGTTCTCCAGTTTGGGCATAAGAGGGAGCCTGGGTGTAGTGAGCTGCTTTACACACTCTGCTTCAGGCAAGGAGAAAACACAGGTGAGAGAAATGGCAAATGACAAAAAGCTGCAAAAAACAAGCAAAGTCAGGTTAAACCCTGACACTGATGCTATATTATGCAAAGAGTACTAAAGACTTGAACTTTTGAAGCTTAAAGCTGAGGATTTGACCTAGACTTGCCATTGTTGACTCCTGACTAGACTTGTACTTGCTTTTATTGACTCAAGACTTGACTTGGACTTGCCTGTCTTGACTCAGGACTTGACTTGTGACTTGCTTTTATTTACTCAGGACTTGACTCGGGACTTAAATATTACTTACTTGAGACTTCCAATGACTTGGTCCCACCTCTGGTATATATATATATATACGAGTCAATA
>NC_069503.1:921545007-921570007 GCF_027579735.1 Bombina bombina
GGTCCGTGATGTTGTCATGGAGGAGTGGAAGAGGACTCTAGTGGCAACCTGTGAAGCTCTGGTGAACTCCATGCCCAAGAGGGTTAAGGCAGTGCTGGAAAATAATGATGGCCACACAAAATATTGACACTTTGGGCCCAATTTGAACATTTCCACTTAGGGGTGTACTCACTTTTGTTGCCAATGGTTTAGACATTAATGGCTGTGTGTTGAGTTATTTTGAGGGGACAGGAAATTTACACTGTTATATAGGCTGTACACTTACTACTTTACATTGTAGCAAAGTGTCATTTCTTTAGTGTTGCCACATGAAAAGATATAATAAAATATTTACAAAAATGTGAGGGGTGTACTCACTTTTGTGAGATACTCTGTGTGTATGTGTATATATATATATATATATATATTATATATATATATATATATATATATATATATATATATATATATATATATCAGAATTTATGCTTACCTGATAAATTACTTTCTCCAACGGTGTGTCCGGTCCACGGCGTCATCCTTACTTGTGGGAATATCTCTTCCCCAAAAGGAAATGGCAAAGAGTCCCAGCAAAGATGGCCATATAGTCCCTTCTAGGCTCCGCCCACCCCAGTCATTCGACCGATGGACAGGAGGAAAAAATAGGAGAAACCATATGGTACCGTGGTGACTGTAGTTAGAGAAAATAATTCATCAGACCTGATTAAAAAACCAGGGCGGGCCGTGGACTGGACACACCGTTGGAGAAAGTAATTTATCAGGTAAGCATAAATTCTGTTTTCTCCAACATTGGTGTGTCCGGTCCACGGCGTCATCCTTACTTGTGGGAACCAATACTAAAGCTTTAGGACACGGATGAAAGGAGGGAGCAAATCAGGTTACCTAAACGGAAGGCACCACGGCTTGCAAAACCTTTCTCCCAAAAATAGCCTCCGAAGAAGCAAAAGTATCAAATTTGTAAAATCTGGCAAAAGTGTGCAGTGAAGACCAAGTCGCTGCCTTACGTATCTGATCAACAGAAGCCTCGTTCTTGAAAGCCCATGTGGAAGCCACAGCCCTAGTGGAGTGAGCTGTGATTCTTCAGGAGGCTGCCGTCCGGCAGTCTCGTAAGCCAATCGGATGACGCTTTTAAGCCAAAAGGAAAGAGAGGTAGAAGTCGCTTTTTGACCTCTCCTTTTACCAGAATAGACGACAAACAGAGAAGATGTTTGTCTGAAATCTATTGTAGCTTCTAAATAGAATTTTAGAGCACGGACTACGTCCAAATTGTGTAACAAACGTTCCTTCTTTGAAACTGGATTCGGACACAAAGAAGGTACAACTATCTCCTGGTTAATATTTTTGTTAGAAACAACCTTTGGAAGAAAACCAGGCTTAGTACGCAAAACCACCTTATCTGCATGGAACACCAGATAGGGCGGAGAACACTGCAGAGCAGATAACTCTGAAACTCTTCTAGCAGAAGAAATAGCAACCAAAAACAAAACTTTCCAAGATAACAACTTAATATCTATGGAATGTAGAGGTTCAAACGGAACCCCTTGAAGAACTGAAAGAACTAGATTTAAACTCCAGGGAGGAGTCAAAGGTCTGTAAACAGGCTTGATCCCTAACCAGAGCCTGAACAAATGCTTGAACATCTGGCACAGCTGCCAGTCGTTTGTGTAGTAAGACAGATAAAGCAGAAATCTGTCCCTTTAGAGAACTCGCAGATAATCCTTTATCCAAACCTTCTTGCAGAAAGGAAAGAATCTTAGGAATTTTTATCTTATTCCATGGGAATCCCTTGGATTCACACCAGCAGATATATCTTTTCCATATTTTATGGTAAATCTTTCTAGTTACCGGTTTTCTGGCCTGAATAAGAGTATCTATCACAGAATCTGAAAACCCACGCTTTGATAGAATCAAGCGTTCAATTTCCAAGCCGTCAGCTGGAGGGAGACCAGATTTGGATGTTCGAATGGACCCTGAACAAGAAGGTCCTGTCTCAAGGGTAGCTTCCATGGTGGAACCGATGACATTCACCAGGTCTGCATACCAAGTCCTGCGTGGCCACGCAGGAGCTATCAAGATCACTGAGGCCCTCTCCTGTTTGATCCTGGCTACCAGCCTGGGAATGAGAGGAAACGGTGGAAACACATAAGCTAGGTTGAAGGTCCAAGGTGCTACTAGTGCATCCACTAGAGTCGCCTTGGGATCCCTGGATCTGGATCCGTAGCAAGGAACCTTGAAGTTCTGACGAGACGCCATCAGATCCATGTCTGGAATGCCCCATAATTGAGTCAACTGGGCAAAGATCTCCGGGTGGAGTTCCCACTACCCCGGATGGAATGTCTGACGACTCAGATAATCCGCTTCCCAGTTTTCCACACCTGGGATGTGGATCGCAGATAGATGGCAGGAGTGATCCTCCGCCCCTTGTATTATTTTGGTCACTTCTTTCATCGCCAGGGAGCTCCTTGTTCCCCCCTGATGATTTATATACGCAACAGTCGTCATGTTGTCTGATTGGAATCTTATGAATCTGGCCTTTGCAAGCTGAGGCCAAGCCCTGAGAGCATTGAATATCGCTCTTAGTTCCAAAATGTTTATCGGGAGAAGAGACTCTTCCCGAGACCATAGTCCCTGAGCTTTCAGGGATTCCCAGACCGCGCCCCAGCCCACTAGACTGGCGTCGGTCGTGACAATGACCCACTCTGGTCTGCGGAAGCTCATTCCCTGGGATAGGTGGCCCAGGGTTAGCCACCAACGGAGTGAATCTCTGGTCTTCTGATCTACTTGAATCACTGGAGACAAGTCTGTATAGTCCCCATTCCATTGTTTCAGCATGCACAGTTGTAATGGTCATAGATGAATTCGCGCAAAAGGAACTATGTCCATTGCTGCAACCATCAACCCTACTACTTCCATGCACTGAGCTATGGAAGGACGTGGAACAGAATGAAGAACTTGACAAGCGCTTAGAAGTTTTGACTCTGACATCTGTCAGAAAAATCCTCATTTCTAAGGACTCTATTATTGTTCCCAAGAAGGGAACTCTTGTTGACGGAGACAGAGAACTTTTTTCTATGTTCACCTTCCATCCGTGAGATCTGAGAAAGGCCAGAACGATGTCTGTATGAGCCTTTGCTTTTGAAAGGGACGACGCTTGTATTAGAATGTCGTCCAAGTATGGTACTACTGCAATGCCCCTCGGTCTTAGAACCGCTAGAAGGGACCCGAGTACCTTTGTGAAAATCCTTGGAGCAGTGGCTAATCCGAATGGGAGGGCCACAAACTGGTAATGTTTGTCCAGAAAGGCGAACCTTAGGAACTGATGATGTTCTTTGTGGATAGGAATATGTAGGTACGCATCCTTTAGATCCACGGTAGTCATAAATTGACCTTCCTGGATAGTGGGTAGAATCGTTCGAATGGTTTCCATTTTGAACGATGGTACCCTGAGAAATTTGAATAGGATCTTTAAATCCAGAATTGGTCTGAAGGTTCCCTCTTTTTTGGGAACTACGAACAGATTTGAGTAAAATCCCATTCCTTGTTCCGTCATTGGAACTGGGTGTATCACTCCCATCTTTAACAGGTCTTCTACACAATGTAAGAACGCCTGTCTACTTATTTGGTTTGAAGATAAGTGAGACATGTGGAACCTTCCCCTTGGGGGTAGTTCCTTGAATTCCAGAAGATAACCCTGAGAAACTATTTCTAGCGTCCAGGGATCCTGAACATCTCTTGCCCAAGCCTGAGCAAAGAGAGAGAGTCTGCCCCCCACTAGATCCGGTCCCGGATCGGGGGCTACTCCTTCATGCTGTTTTGTTAGCGGTAGCAGGCTTCTTGGTCTGCTTACCCTTGTTCCAGCCTTGCATCGGTTTCCAGGCTGGTTTGGACTGTGAGGCATTACCCTCTTGCTTAGAGGATGCAGAATTAGAGGCCGGTCCATTCCTGAAATTACGAAAGGAACAAAAATTAGACTTATTCTTGGCCTTGAAAGGCCTATCTTGTGGGAGGGCGTGGCCCTTTCCCCCAGTGATGTCTGAGATGATCTCTTTCAATTCTTGTCCAAAGAGAGTTTTACCCTTGAAGGGGATGTTAAGCAATTTTGTCTTGGATGATGCATCCGCTGACCAAGACTTTAGCCAAAGCGCTCTGGGCGCCACAATTGCAAACCCTGAATTTTTCGCCGATAATCTAGCTAATTGCAAAGCGGCATCTAAAATAAAAGAGTTAGCCAACTTAAGTGCGTGAACTCTGTCCATAACCTCCTCATATGGAGTCTCTCTACTGAGCGACTTTTCTAGTTCCTCGAACCAGAACCACGCTGCTGTAGTGACAGGAACAATGCACGAAATGGGTTGTAGAAGGTAACCTTGCTGTACAAAAATCTTTTTAAGCAAACCCTCCAATTTTTTATCCATAGGATCTTTGAAAGCACAACTATCCTTGATAGGAATAGTAGTGCGCTTGTTTAGAGTAGAAACTGCCCCCTCGACCTTAGGGACTGTCTGCCATAAGTCCTTTCTGGGGTCGACCATAGGACTTCTCCCACTCCTTATTCACTATGTCCGCCACCCGCTTGGGTATAGGAAAAGCGTCGGGGTGCACCGGAACCTCTAGGAACTTGTCCATCTTGCATAATTTTTCTGGAATGACCAAGTTGTCGCAATCATCCAGAGTAGATAACACCTCCTTAAGCAGTGCGCGGAGATGTTCTAATTTAAATTTAAATGTCACAACATCAGGTTCAGCCTGTTGAGAAATTTTTCCTGAATCTGAAATTTCCCCATCTGACAAAACCTCCCTCATGGCCCCTTCAGATTGGTGTGAGGGTATGACAGAACAATTATCATCAGCGCCCTCCTGCTCTTCAGTGTTTAAAACAGAGCAATCGCGCTTTCTCTGATAAGTAGGCATTTTGGATAAAATATTTGCTATGGAGTTATCCATTACAGCCGTCAATTGTTGCATGGTAATAAGCATTGGCGCGCTAGAAGTACTAGGGGCCTCCTGCGTGGGCAAAACTGGTATAGACACAGAAGGAGATGATGTAGAACCATGTCTACTCCTTCATCTGATGAATCATCTTGGGCAACTTAATTATCTGTGACAGTATTGTCCTTACATTGTTTGGACGCTATGGCACAATTATCACACAATTTTGAAGGGGGAGACACATTGACTTTCATACATATAGAACATAGCTTATCTGAAGGCACAGACATGTTAAACAGGCTTAAACTTGTCAATAAAGCACAAAAACCGTTTTAAAACAAAACCGTTACTGTCTCTTTAAATTTTAAACAGAGCACACTTTATTACTGAATACTGTATGTGATAAAATATGAAGGAATTGTTCAAAATTTACGAAAATTTCACCACAGTGTCTTAAAGCATTAAAAGTATTGCACACCAATTTTCAGAGCTTTAACCCTTAAAATAACGAAACCGGAGCCGGTTACAGATTTAACCCCTATACAGTCCCAGCTACAGCCATTGCTGTGACTTTACCAAGCCCAGAGGGGAATACGATACCAAATGACGCCTTCTAGGAACTTTTCCAACTACTTTCAGGTCCTCACACATGCATCTGCATGTCTTGCTCTGAAAAACAACTGCGCAGTAATGGCGCGAAAATGAGGCTCAGCCTACAACTGGGAAGGCCCTTCCTGACTGGAAAAGGTGTCTAACATAGTGCCTGACGTTAAAAAACGTTCCCCAAGTTTATAAGTGTGAATTATCAGCATAAACATGTATAAAATGTCAAAATAAAGCAATCGATTTAGCCCATAAAAGTGTCTACCAGTTTTATAGCCCATATTAAGCCCTTTATTCTGTTTGAGACTAAGAAAATGGCTTACCGGTCCCCATGAGGGGAAATGACAGCCTTCCAGCATTACACAGTCTTGTTAGAAATATGGCTAGTCATACCTTAAGCAGAAAAGTCTGCTAACTGTTTCCCCCAACTGAAGTTACTTCATCTCAACAGTCCTGTGTGGAAACAGCAATCGATTTTAGTTATTGTCTGCTAAAATCATCTTCCTCTCACAAACAGAAATCTTCATCTTTTTCTGTTTCAGAGTAAATAGTACATACCAGCACTATTTTAAAATAACAAACTCTTGATAGTAGAATAAAAAACTACAACTAAACACCACATACTCTTAACCATCTCCGTGGAGATGTTGCCTGTGCAACGGCAAAGAGAATGACTGGGGTGGGCGGAGCCTAGGAGGGACTATATGGCCAGCTTTGCTGGGACTCTTTGCCATTTCCTGTTGGGGAAGAGATATTCCCACAAGTAAGGATGACGCCGTGGACCGGACACACCAATGTTGGAGAAATATATATATATATATATATATATATATATATATATATATATATATATATATATATACACATATATACATATATACATACATACACAT
Source organism: Bombina bombina (assembly GCF_027579735.1). Lineage (NCBI taxonomy): Eukaryota > Metazoa > Chordata > Amphibia > Anura > Bombinatoridae > Bombina > Bombina bombina. Next base: position 921,551,433 of record NC_069503.1, read on the forward strand.
ACAAACACACATATACATACACATACATATACTCATGTATATTATCAATCTGTTAAATCTCCATTTTTTCTAACAACGGAGACCTCATATATTTGACCCATTATAACTTATGTGTAATATTTCTTTTTTAAATAATATTTATTAGGTGGTGTTATTAACTCTACTTTGTAATGTATTTTTGATGTGTTTTGTGCAATTTTTTAGATACACAAAACAGTTAACCAGAGCTCTGAAATCACAGTGATCATTCTAATGTAAATCGCAAAAGTGTACACACGATCGCGTTTACTTTCAATTCATAATACGAGCAGTAAAACCGATGAGTGCAAACCCTCGCTATACCCCTTATCACTCGGGGGCGCAAACTTTTGCGCTCCACTTGTAATCTGGCCCTAAATGTTTTGTATAGCAAGTCATTTAAGATCTTCTGAGATCTTTCCTAAGCAATCTGCTGTTAAATTTTTAATTACACTGGAAGCTGAATACAATGAACATCCAGGAAGTTCAATTTAATATCCTGGACATTAAGTATTAGCAAAATTTACACAAGTAGTCTTAAAGCTCTACACAAAAAAAAAAATGCACCAAAGCAGAAAAGGTATCACACAGCATTCTTACAGATGAGAATCGCTTTCTCCGGACTTCATTCTCAGCAGACATAAGCAGTAACTCAAGTTCTTTTATTCGCTTTTCTTTATCAGGATCATCCACATCAACAAAAGGCCGCTAAGAAAGGCATGTAACAGAACAGTGGAAGAAAAACACAAAACATGATAAAAAAAGAGGGGGGGGGGGAAGTACATGAAAGGCAAAAACACATGACAAAGCACAGATTAAATATATTAAAATATATTGTTGAATTAAAATGTATTATATAAAAGCTGTTTAAACCTATTGAAAAATGGGGAAACATGCATTTATGTGTTGTGTTCATATTCACTGGCCATTAAAACCCAGCCTGGCCATTATTTATACCCAGCGCTACGGAATTTGGCGGCGCTATACAAATAAATGATAATAATTTACTGGTCAACACAGAAATGCCTCCCCATGTATGAAAAATATGATTTTGTCTATTTACATACAGTAAAAACAAAATTTATGCTTACCTGATAAATTTCTCTCTTGCGATGTATCGAGCCCACGGATTCATCCAATACGTGTGGGATATTCTCCATCCCAACAGGAAGCGGCAAAGAGAGCACCCACAGCAGAGCTGTCTATATAGCTCCTCTCTTAGCGCCACCCCCCAGTCATTCGACCGAAGGCTAGGAAGAAAAAGGAAAAACTATAGGGTGCAGTGGTGACTGAAGTTTTTTAAATAAAAATAGACAGGGCGGGCCGTGGACTCGATACATCGCAAAGAGAAAGAAACTTATCAGGTAAGCATAAATTTTGTTTTCTCTTGAAAGATGTATCGAGTCCACGGATTCATCCAATACTTGTGGGATACCAATACCAAAGCCTTAGGACACGGATGAAGGGAGGGACAAGACAGGTACCTAAACAGAAGGCACCACTGCTTGTAGAACCTTTCTCCCAAAAATAGCCTCCGAAGAAGCAAAAGTATCAAATTTGTAAAATTTGGAAAAAGTATGAAGCGAAGACCAAGTCGCCGCCTTACAAATCTGTTCAACAGTAGCCTCATTTTTAAAAGCCCATGTAGAAGCCACTGCTCTAGTAGAATTAGCAGTAATACTTTCAGGAGGCTGCTCGTCAGCAGTCTCATAAGCCAAACGGATGATGCTTTTCAGCCAAAAAGAAAGAGAGGTAGCCGTAGCCTTTTGACCTCTCCGCTTACCAGAATAAACAACAAGCACCGAAGATGTTTGACGAAAATCTTTAGTTGCTTGTAAGTAGAACTTTAAAGTACGAACCACATCAAGATTGTGCAACAGACGTTCCTTATCTTGGAAGAAGGATTAGGACACAGAGAAGGAACAACACTTTCCTGATTGATATTCCTATTAGAAACAACCTTAGGAAGGAATCCAGGTTTGGTACGCAAAACAAAATGTATGCTTACCTGATAAATTTATTTCTCTTGTGGTGTATCCAGTCCACGGGTTCATCCATTACTTGTGGGATATTCTCCTTCCCAACAGGAAGTTGCAAGAGGACACCCACAGCAGAGCTGTCTATATAGCTCCTCCCCTAACTGCCACCCCCAGTCATTCGACCGAAGACAAGCAAGAAAAAAGGAGAAACTATAGGGTGCAGTGGTGACTGTAGTTTAAAAATAATAAACACCTGCCTTAAAATGACAGGGCGGGCCATGGACTGGATACACCACAAGAGAAATAAATTTATCAGGTAAGCATAAATTTTGTTTTCTCATGGTAAAGGTGTATCCAGTCCACGGGTTCACCCATTACTTGTGGGATACCAATACCAAAGCTTTAGGACACGGATGAAGGGAGGGACAAGGCAGGAACTTAAACGGAAGGCACCACTGCCTGTAAGACCTTTCTCCCAAAAATAGCCTCCGAGGAAGCAAAAGTATCGAATTTGTAGAATTTAGAAAAGGTATGAAGCGAAGACCAAGTCGCCGCCTTACAAATCTGTTCAACAGAGGCCTCATGTTTAAAAGCCCAAGTGGAAGCTACTGCTCTAGTAGAATGAGCTGTAATTCTTTCAGGAGGCTGCTGGCCAGCAGTCTCATAAGCCAAGCGGATTAAGCTTCTTAGCCAAAAAGAAAGAGAAGTTGCCGAAGCCTTTTGGCCTCTCCTCTGTCCAGAGTAGACAACAAACAAAGCAGATGTTTGACGAAAATCCTTCGTAGCTTGTAAATAAAACTTTAAAGCACGAACCACATCAAGATTGTGTAATAGATGTTCCTTCTTTGAAGAAGGATTAGGACATAATGAAGGAACAACAATCTCCTGATTGATATTCTTATTAGATACCACCTTAGGAAGAAACCCAGGTTTGGTACGTAAAACTACCTTATCTGCATGGAAAATCAGATAAGGGGAATCACACTGTAAAGCAGATAACTCCGAAACTCTTCGAGCCGAGGAGATAGCTACTAAAAACAGAACTTTCCAAGATAAAAGTTTAATATCTATGGAATGCAAAGGTTCAAACGGAACCCCTTGAAGAACTTCAAGAACTAAATTTAAACTCCATGGGGGAGCAACAGGTTTAAACACAGGCTTGATTCTAACCAAAGCCTGACAAAACGCCTGAACGTCTGGAACCTCAGCCAGACGTTTGTGCAAAAGAATAGACAGAGCAGAAATCTGTCCCTTTAAGGAACTAGCCGACAATCCCTTCTCCAATCCTTCTTAGAGAAAGGATAATATCCTAGGAATCTTGACCTTACTCCATGAGTAACCCTTGGATTCACACCAATGAAGATATTTACACCATATCTTATGATAGATTTTCAAGCCTGAATTAAGGTATCAATGACCGACTCTGAAAAACCACGCTTTGATAAAATCAAGCGTTCAATCTCCAAGCAGTCAGACGCAGAGAAATTAGATTTGGATGTTTGAAGGGACCTTGAAGTAGAAGGTCCTGCCTCAGCGGCAGAGTCCATGGTGGAAAGGATGACATGTCCACCAGATCTGCATACCAAGTCCTGCGTGGCCATGCAGGAGCTATAAAAATCACTGAAGCTCTCTCCTGCTTGATCTAGGCAATCAGACGAGGGAGCAGAGGAAATGGTGGAAACACATAAGCCAGGCTGAAGGACCAGGGCGCTGCTAGAGCATCTATCAGCGCTGCCTGGGGATCCCTTGACCTGGACCCGTAACAAGGAAGCTTGGCGTTCTGACGAGACGCCATGAGATCCAGTTCTGGTTTGCCCCATAGTTGAATCAGCTGGGCAAATACCTCCGGATGGAGCTCCCACTCCCCCGGATGAAAAGTCTGCCGACTTAGAAAATCCGCCTCCCAGTTCTCTACTCCTGGGATATGGATAGCTGAGAGATGGCAAGAGTGAACCTCTGCCCATAGAATTATCTTTGAAACCTCCAACATTGCCAAGGGGCTCCTTGTTCCCCCCTGCTGGTTGATATAGGCTACAGTCGTGATGTTGTCCGACTGAAATCTGATGAACCTGACGGCAGCTAGCTGAGGCCAAGCCTGAAGAGCATTGAATATCGCTCTTAGTTCCAGAATGTTTATCGGAAGGAGGGCTTCCTCCTGAGTCCATGAACCCTGAGCCTTCAGAGAGTTCCAGACTGGTCTCTTGATCCAGATTTACCAGAGGAGACAAATCTGTGTAGTCCCCATTCTACTGATTGAGCATGCAAAGTTGCAGTGGTCTGAGATGTAGGAGGGCAAACGGAACTATGTCCATTGCCGCTACCATTAGGCCGATTACTTCCATACACTGAGCCACTGACGGCCGAGAATGGAATGAAGAGCACGGCAGGAAGTTAGAAGTTTTGACAAACTGACCTCTGTCAGAAAAATTTTCATTTCTACTGAATCTATCAGAGTTCCTAGGAAGGAAACTCTTGTGAGAGGGGAGAGAGAACTCTTTTCTTCGTTCACCTTCCACCCGTGAGACCTCAGGAATGCCAGAACAATGTCCGTATGGGACTTGGCGATTTGAAAAGTCGACGCCTGTATCAGAATGTCTTCTAGGTAAGGAGCCACCGCTATGCCTCGTGGCCTTAGAACCGCCAGTAGGGACCCTAGAACCTTCGTAAAGATTCTTGGTGCCATGGCTAACCCGAAGGGAAGAGCCACAAACTGCTAATGCCTGTCTAGGAAGGCGAACCTGAGGAACTGATGATGATCTCTGTGTATCGGAATGTGGAGATAAGCATCCTTTAACTCCACGGTAGTCATATATTGACTCTCCTGGATCATAGGTAGGATGGTTCGAATAGTCTCCATCTTGAAGGATGGGACCCTGAGAAATTTGTTTAGGATCTTGAGATCCAAGATTGGTCAGAAAGTTCCCTCTTTTTTGGGAACTATAAACAGATTTGAATAAAAACCCTGGCCCGGTTCCTTCCTTGGAACTGGGTGGATCACTCCCATAACCAGTAGGTCTTGAACACAACGTAAGAATGCCTCTCTCTTTATCTGGTTTGCAGATAATTGTGAGAGATGAAATCTCCCCTTTGGAGATGAAGCTTTGAAGTCCAGAAGATATCCCTGGGAAACAATCTCCAGAGCCCAGGGATCCTGGACGTCTCTTGCCCAAGCCTGGGCGAAGAGAGAAAGTCTGCCCCAACTAGATCTGGTCCCGGATTGTGGGCTACTCCTTCATGCTGTCTTAGAGGCAGCAGCAGGTGTTTTGGCCTGCTTCCCCTTGTTCCAAGCCTGGTTAGGTCTCCAGACTGGTTTGGACTGGGCAAAATTTCCCTCTTGTTTTGCATTAGAGGAAGTTGAAGCTGCGCCACTCTTGAAGTTTCGAAAGGAACGAAAATTAGTCTGTTTGGTTCTTAATTTGTTGGACCTATCCTGAGGAAGGGCATGACCTTTTCCTCCAGTAATATCAGAAATGATCTCCTTCAGTCCAGGCCCGAATAGGGTCTGCCCTTTGAAGGGGATGTTGAGAAGCTTAGACTTTGAAGTAACCTACTCAAGAGACTCGAACCAGAAAGCCGCTGCAGCAGTGACTGGGGCAATGCATGCAAGAGGCTGGAGAATAAAACCTTGTTGTATAAAGATTTTCTTAAGGAAACCCTCTAATTTTTTATCCATTGGATCTAGGAAAGCACAACTGTGCTCGACGGGGATAGTTGTACGCTTAGCTAGGGTAGAGGCTGCTCCCTCCACCTTAGGGACCGTCTGCCACGAGTCCCGTGTTGCGGCATCTATGGGAACCATCTTTTTAAAAGCAGGAGGGGGAGAGAACGGTACAGCTTGTCTATCCCATTCCTTAGTAATAATTTCTGAAAACCTCTTAGGGACTGGAAAAACGTCAGTGTAAACAGGCACTGCAAAGTATTTGTCCATTTTACACAATTTCTCTGGGACTACAATGGGGTCACAGTCATTCAGAGTCGCTAAAACCTCCCAAAGCAACAAGCGGAGGTGTTCAAGCTTAAATTTAAACGCTGTCATTTCAGAGTCAGACTGAAGTAACGCCTTCCCTGAATCAGAAATGTCACCCATAGATAGAAGCTCTCCTGCTTTGGCTTCTGCATATTGTGAGGGTATATCTGACATAGCTACTAAAGCGTCAGAAAGCTCTGTATTTGTTCTAGCCCCAGAGCTGTCTTGCTTTCCTTGTAACCCTGGCAGTTTGGACAATACCTCTGTGAGGGTATTAGTCATAAACGCCGCCATGTCTTGTAAGGTAAACGCATTGGACGCGCCAGATGTACTTGGCGTCACTTGAGCGGGAGATATAGGTTCTGACACATGGGGAGAGCTAGGTGGTTTAACCTCCCTTTTGTCAGTCTGAGAAACCTCTGGTGATAAATCTTTAAATGCCATAATATGGTCTTTATATTCTAAGAGGGGGTTCCACAATGGCTTCTAAACATAATGAACAAGGAGTTTCCTCTATGTCAGACATGTTTAACAGACTAGTAATGAGACCAGCAAGCTTGGAAAACACTTTAATAAATGTGAAACAGCAATTAAACAAAAATGGTACTGTGCCTTTAAGAGAAAAAAACTACCACATAAACTGCAAAACAGTGTTAAAAAGTAGTAAATTCTAAAAAAATTTTACAGTGTGTATAAGGGACTAAAACATCATTGCACCCACTTGCAAATGGATGATTAACCCCTTAGGCCCCAAACTGGATTTGAAAAACTTTAAAACCGTTAATAAACAGTCAAACACACTGCCACAGCTCTGCTGTGGCTCCTACCTGCCCTTAAACACGATTTTTGCAGGAAAAAAACCCTCTATAGTGGTCCTAGTTGCCAGAGGACTCCTTTAGGGAAGCTGGATGTCTCAGTCTGAATATTAACTGCGCATTTAGAGCGTGAAAATAGGCCCCTCCCACCATGCACTCGATGTCAGAGGGCCTTAAAAAAGTACTCCTAGGAGTAATCTGACTAGCCATGTGGAAAACTAGGCCCCAAATAAAGATTTATCACCCTCAGAGAAAAAAACGTTTTTTTCTATAAACCATGACACTAAGTAATATGAGTATTAACATTTATATTACCCTTTTTTGTAAGCATGATCCCAGTCGTTAAATCACTGCATCAGGCTTACCTCAAATATACAAGGCTCTGTCAGCATTTTCTAGACCTTATCTCTCTAGAAATAAATATACTGAACATACCTCAAATCAGGTAATCTGCAAACCGTCCCCCCAACTGAAGTTTTCTTTCCATACTCTTCAGTTATGTGTGAGAACAGCAATGGACCTTAGTTACAAACCGCTAAGATCATCAACCTCCAGGCAGATTCTTCTTCTAATTTCTGCCTGAGAGTAAAACAGTACAACGCCGGTACCGTTTAAAAATAACAAACTCTTGATTGAAGGTAAAAAGTCACCACATCTCTCTTACACTTCCTATCTTGTCGAGAGCTGCAAGAGAATGACAGGGGGTGGCAGTTAGGGGAGGAGCTATATAGACAGCTCTGCTGTGGGTGTCCTCTTGCAACTTCCTGTTGGGAAGGAGAATATCCCACAAGTAATGGATGAACCCGTGGACTGGATACACCTTTACAAGAGAAAACCACCTTATCAGCATGGAAAACAAGATAAGGTGAATCACACTGTAAAGCAGATAACTCAGAAACTCTTCGAGCCGAAGAGATAGCTACTAAAAACAGAACTTTCCAAGATAGAAGCTTAATATCTATGGAATGCATAGGTTCAAACGGAACCCCTTGAAGAACTTTAAGAACGAAGTTTAAGCTCCAAGGCGGAACAACAGGTTTGAATACAGGCTTGATCCTGACTAAAGCCTGAATTAAAGCCTGAACGTCTGGGACATCTGACAGACGTTTGTGTAGAAGAATAGACAAAGCAGATATCTGTCCTTTCAAGGAACTAGCTGATAATCCCTTCTCCAATCCTTCTTGGAGAAAAGACAATATCCTAGGAATCCTAATCTTACTCCATGAGTAACCCTTGGATTCACACCAATAAAGATATTTTCGCCATATCTTATGAAAGATTTTCCTGGTGACAGGCTTTCTAGCCTGAATCAGGGTATCAATGACCGACTCACCCACGCTTTGATACAATAAGGCGTTCAATCTCCAAGCAGTCAGACGCAGAGAAATTTGATTTGGATGCTTGAACCCTGGATTAGAAGGTCCTGCCTCATCGTCAGAGTCCACGGTGGAACCGATGACATGTCCACCAGATCTGCATACCAAGCCACGCAGGTGCTATCAAAATCACCGAAGCTCTCTCCTGCTTGATTCTGGCAACCAGACGTGGAAGGAGAGGAAACGGTGGAAATACATAGGCCAGGTTGAAGGACCAGGGCACTGCTAGAGAATCTATCAGTACTGCCTGGGGATCCCGGGACCTGGACCCGTAACAAGAAAGCTTGGCGTTCTGATGAGACGCCATCAGATCTAATTCTGGTGTGCCCCATAGCCGAGTCAGCTGGGCAAATACTTCCAGATGGAGCTCCCACTCCCCCGGATGAAAAGTCTGGCGACTTAGGAAATCCGCCTCCCAGTTCTCTACCCCTGGGATATGGATTGCTGAAAGATGGCAAGAGTGAGTCTCCGCCCATTGGATTATTTTGGTCTCCACCATTATCGCTAGAGAACTCTGTGTTCTTCCTTGATGATTGATATAAGCTACAGTCGTGATGTTGTCCGACTGAAATCTGATGAACTTGGCCGCAGCCAGCTGAGGCCACGCCTGAAGAGCATTGAATATCGCTCTCAGTTCTAGAATGTTTATCGGGAGGAGAGCTTCCTCCTGAGACCATAAGCCCTGAGCTTTCAGGGAGTTGCAGACTGCACCCCAGCCCAGTAGGCTGGCATCTGTCGTTACTATGAGCCACTCTGGCCTGCGGAAACACATTCCCAGAGACAGGTGGTCCTGAGACAACCACCAGAGAAGAGAATCTCTGGTCTCCTGATCCAGATGTATTTGAGGAGATAAATCTGCAATCCCCATTCCACTGTTCAAGCATGCATAGTTGCAGTGGTTTAGGCAGACAAAAGGAACTATGTCCATTGCCGCTACCATAAGTCTGATTACCTCCATACACTGAGCCACTGATGGCCGAGGAATGGAATGAAGAGCTTGGCAGGTGGTTATGAGTTTTGATTTCCTGACCTCCATCAGAAATATTTTAATTTCTACTGAGTCTATCAGAGTCCCTAAGAAGGAAACTCTTGTGAGAGGGAAGAGAGAACTCTTTTTTATGTTCACCTTCCACCCATGAGCTCTCAAAAAAGCCAACACGATGTCCGTGTGGAACTTGGCTAGCTGGAAAGTCAACACTTGAATTAAGATGTCATCTAGATAAGGCGCCACTGCTATGCCCCGCGGTCTTAGAACCGCCAAAAGGGACCCTAGCACTTTTGTGAAAATTCTGGGAGCTGTGGCCAACCCGAAGGGAAGGGTCACAAACTGGTAATGCCTGTCCAGAAAGGCGAATCTGAGGAATTGATGATGATCTCTGTGAATAGGGATGTGCAGATACGCATCCTTTAAGTCCATGGTGGTCATATATTGACCCTCCTGGATCAGAGGCAGAATGCTCCGAATGGTCTCCATCTTGAACGATGGTACCCTGAGGAATTTGTTTAGAATGTTGAGATCCAAGATTGGTCTGAAAGTTCCTTCTATTTTGGGAACCACAAACAGGTTTGAGTAAAACCCTAGCCCTTGTTCCGCTTTTGGAACTGGGCGAATCACTCCCATGGTATGTAGGTCTTCTACACAGCGTAAGAACGCCTCTCTCTTTGTCTGGTTTGCAGACAATTGAGAAATGTGAAATCTCCCCCTTGGGGGGGGGGAGTCTTTGAATTCCAGATGATAACCCTGGGTAACAATTTCTAAAAACCAGGAATCGTAAACATCTCTTGCCCAAGCCTGGGCGAAGAGAGTCTGCCCCCTAATAGATCCGGTCCCGGATCGGGGGCTACCCCTTCATGCTGTCTTAGAGGCAGTAGCAGGCTTCTTGGCCTGTTTACCCTTATTCCAAGCCTGGTTAGGTCTCCAGACTGACTTGGATTGGGCAAAATTCCCCTCTTGCTTCGCAGCTTGGGAAGAGGAAGAGGGACTACCCTTGAAGTTCCGAAGGAACGAAAATTATTTTGTTTGGTCCTCATTTTATTTGTTTTATCCTGAGGGAGGGCATGGCCTTTCCCTCCAGTGATGTCTGAAATAATCTCTTTCAGTTCAGGCCCGAATAGGGTCTTCCCCTTGAAAGGGATGTTCAAAAGTTTAGATTTTGATGACACATCAGCAGACCAGGACTTAATCCATAAAGCCATGCGCGCTAAAATGGCAAAACCTGAATTCTTTGCCGCTAATTTAGCCAGTTGAAAAGCGCCATCTGTAATGAAAGAATTAGCCAGCTTAAGGGCCTTAATTCTATCCATAATATCCTCTAATAGAGTCTCCATCTGAAGTGCCTCTTCTAGAGCCTCGAACCAGAAAGCAGCTGCAGTAGTTACAGGAACAATGCATGCAATAGGTTGGAGAAGAAAACCTTGATGAACAAACATTTTCTTTAGGAGACCCTCTAATTTTTTATCCATAGGATATTTGAAAGCACAACTGTCTTCCATAGGTATAGTTGTACGCTTGGCGAGAGTAGAAATAGCTCCCTCAACCTTAGGGACCCTCTGCCACGAGTCCCGCATGGTGTCAGATATGGGAAACTTTTCTTAACAACAGGAGGGGGAGCGAACGGTATACCTGGTCTATCCCACTCCTTAGTAACAATGTCCGCAATCCTCTTAGGGACTGGAAAAACATCAGTGTAAACAGGAACCTCTAAGTATTTGTCCATTTTACACAATTTCTCTGGGACCACTATGGGGTCACAATCATCCGGAATCGCTAATACCTCCCTGAGCAACAAGTGGAGGTGTTCTAGCTTAAATTTAAAGGCTGTCATATCAGAATCTGTCTGAGGGAGCGTCTTCCCTGAATCAGAAATCTCTTCCTCAGACAGCAAATCCCTTAGCCCTACTTCAGAACATTGTGAGGGTATATCGGATACGGCTACTAAAGTGTCAGAAGGTTCAGTATTTGATCTTAACCCAGAGCTGTCACGCTTTCCTTGTAACCCAGGCAGTTTAGATAATACCTCTGTGAGGGTTGTATTCATAACTGTGGCCATATCTTGTACAGTAAACGAAGTCGAAGCACTAGAGGTACTTGGCGTTAATTGTGCGGGCGTTACTGGTTGTGACACTTGGGGAGAGCTAGATGGCATAACCTCATTTCTTTCAGTCTGAGAATCATCTAACGCTATATTTTTAAGTGCTATAATATGCTCTTTAAAATTTATAGACATATCAATGCAAATGGGACACATTCTATGAGGGGGTTCCACAATGGCTTCTAAACACATTGAACAAGGAGTTTCCTTGATGTCAGACATGTTAAAAAGGCTAGTAATGAAACAAGCAAGCTTGGAAAACACTTTATTCAAAGTAAACAGTACTTAGAAAAAAACGATACTGTGGCTTTAAGAGAAAAAAAGATGCACAAACTCTGCAAAACAGTGTAAAAAAGCAGTAAACTTTTCGAAATTTCTACAGTGGAATCATAAAGCCTTAGTAAGATTGCCCCACCAGTCAAATAAACGATAAACCCCTTAATGGAAAAACCGGATTGACAAAACATCAAAACACCGGTATAAAAACGTTCAGCACCTTGTGGCGCCTACCTGCCCTTAGGGATAGAAAGCTTCCTTTAGGCCCTCAAGTACAGCATGACCCTCCGGAGTAGCAGTTGGATGTCTTGTCTGTAAAATAAACTGTGCATCTGAGGCGTGAAAATAGGCCCCTCCCACCTCACTCAATGTCAGTGGGGCCTAAAAGAAACACACCAAAGTGTTTCTAAACTAGCCATGTGGGTTAATAACCCTTGAATAAGCCATAATGGAGCTTCCAAAGTCCCTCAAAACGTTAATCTCTCTTAATAAAAAACGTTTTTCTTATAAGTGCCACCAATAACAATTTAGCCTTTTGTGCAAGCTGGGATTCCATACTAAGTCTCTGAATACAGCTTACCCTTCCCTCATGGAGAAAATGTCAGCCTTTTCACAGTCTGTCTAGAAAAAAATTGACTGACCATACCTCAAAGCAGCTTAGCATGCAAACTGTTCCCCCAACTGAAGTTTTCCTGTACTCCTCTGTGGGAACAGCAGTGGATCTTAGTTACAAAGTGCTAAGATCACCATACTCCTAGCAGAAATCTTCATCCCTTTTCTGCTAGAGAGTGAATAGTACACACCGGTACCATTTAAAATAACAAACTTTTGCTTGAGAAAATAAAAACTAGCATTTTTGTCACCACACTCACTTTACCCTTCCTAGCACTTAGAGTAGGCAAAGAGAATGACTGGGGGTGGAGCTAAGGGAAGAGCTATATAGACAGCTCTGCTGTGGGTGCTCTCTTTGCCACTTCCTGTTGGGAAGGAGAATATCCCACAAGTATTGGATGAATCCGTGGACTCGATACATCTTGCAAGAGAAATTAAATTTTATTTTTCTTCACACACAGGAGAAGCCAATTCAACAAGAGGTATTAAAAAAGCTACTTTATAATGAAAAAAAAAATACCATACATGATTATTTCTCAAAAAATTTAACAGAATGCATAACTGTGCATCAGAGAATCTGTATTTAAAACACACACACACTATATATATATATATATATATATATATATATATATATATATATATATATAAATAAAACACACATATATACACACACACATATATATATATATATATATATATATATATATATATATATATATATATATATATATATATATATATATATATATATGTGAATAACACGTGTGTTGTTTTCAGCCTAATAAAACAGCATTTACTAGCCAAGAAATGCATTGCCAAGTTTCTTGTTTATATATGCTGTGATTATATACTTTCATATGCTATATGTGCCTCCCCCCCCACTTGTCTGTTTATTTTGTAGATTACCTTTTATGAAGGCTTGCAGTGTAGACAACAATCCTGTCTAACATATGTATGGAATAAAGGCTTTAAATTCTAATCAACCAGAATTATTATTTTTTTGCCATTTTTGGAAAATACCCTAAAATACTTCAAAAGACAGACTTGTTTTGTACTTGATAAACTATAGTCATGCAAAGAGAAAAAAAAACATTTAATTGAATATTTAAAAACCCTTCATGATGTAGCATACTATGGATTACTAGTTTTACAGAAAATGCTTTCAGATTTTTCATTCGAAAATCTGAGACCTGAATTTTAATAGCACCCAGGGTCAGTTGCATTGCACCAGTAAACATTCACATCCCTGTCTAAAGAATCTATAATATATAATAATAAATACTATTTAATACTTGATGCTACCATATCTCACACTGTGAAGTCTATATTTTGCACTGTGCAACTCAATAAATGTATCTATTATTTTTGCGCGTGAATCTCAATATATTTTGAAGAGTGTGGAATGTCCAATAGAGGGTACAACCTGTGAGAAATAATAGCATCAACGCATACAATTTTTCCACCAAGCAAGGCTCAACAATAAAAAAAATAACGTAATTTCTCGCCTCGCAGGGCGTAGAGCTAAATATTAAGTCGCAAACAACATGATTCTCTAATTAATCCACGTCAAATATAACTGCATCAACTAAAGAAAGATATGAATATGCTTTATTTAGTATCTCGTTGTCTATTGGTTATTTTACCTTTTAAAGAAAAAGGGAGAATAAAAGAAAGAGAAAGAAAAAAAAGGGGGGGGGGGAGAAAAGGAAAACCAAGGGAAGTGGGAGAGAGAAAGTTCGGCTTTCCAAATTCCTAGTTAAAGGGCCATAATACCCAAATGTTTAAACACTTGAAACTGATGCAGCATAGCTGTAAAAAGCTGACTAGAAAATATCTCCTGAACATCTCTATGTAAAAAAGAAAGATATTTTACCTCAAAAAGTTCCTCAGTAGCCACCTCCCATTGTAAAGGATTTTTGAAGCAGCATTTTAGTGTGTCTGTCCTGGGACATCTGAAGGGATGAGCATCGTGCACTCTCATATTATTTCACCAATCAGGTAAAGGAAGCTTACTATGAAATCTCATGAGAGTTAAGTCAAATCTCATGAGATCACAGTAAGAGTTCATGAAATCAGCACTGCTGATGCCGATTGGCTGCTGTTCATTTTTTTATTTTTACCTGGAACTGGAAGCAGCTGAGTATAACTTTTTACACAGAACTTACTCTGCTGAGCTGAGGAGATTGTGAGGTAAAAACATAATTTATGCTTACCTGATAAATTTATTTCTCTTGTAGTGTATCCAGTCCACGGATCATCCATTACTTATGGGATATTAACTCCTCCCCAACAGGAAGTGCAAGAGGATTCACCCAGCAGAGCTGCTATATAGCTCCTCCCCTAACTGCCATTACCAGTCATTCGACCGAAAACATGCAGAGAAAGGAAAACCATAGGGTGCAGTGGTGACTGTAGTTTAATGGAAAAATTACCTGCCTTAAAGTGACAGGGCGGGCCGTGGACTGGATACACTACAAGAGAAATAAATTTATCAGGTAAGCATAAATTATGTTTTCTCTTGTTAAGTGTATCCAGTCCACGGATCATCCATTACTTATGGGATACCAATACTAAAGCTAAAGTACACGGATGACGGGAGGGACAGGCAGGCTCTTTATACGGAAGGAACCACTGCCTGAAGAACCTTTCTCCCAAAAACAGCCTCCGAAGAAGCAAAAGTGTCAAATTTGTAAAATTTGGAAAAAGTATGAAGAGAAGACCAAGTTGCAGCCTTGCAAATCTGTTCAACAGAAGCCTCATTCTTAAAGGCCCAAGTGGAAGCCACAGCTCTAGTAGAATGTGCTGTAATTCTTTCAGGAGGCTGCTGTCCAGCAGTCTCATAGGCTAACCGTATTATGCTACGAAGCCAAAAGGAGAGAGAGGTAGCCGAAGCTTTTTGACCTCTCCTCTGACCAGAATAAACGACAAACAGGGAAGACGTTTGTCGAAAATCCTTAGTTGCCTGTAGATAAAATTTCAGGGCACGGACTACATCTAGATTGTGTAGCAGACGTTCCTTTTTCGAAGAAGGATTAGGACACAAAGATGTAACCACAATCTCTTGATTGATATTCCTGTTAGTGACCTCCTTAGGTAGGAACCCAGGTTTAGTACGCAGAACTACCTTGTCTGAATGAAAAATCAGATAAGGAGAATCACAATGTAAGGCAGATAACTCAGAGACTCTTCGAGCCGAGGAAATCGCCATTAAAAACAGAACTTTCCAAGATAACAACTTGATATCAATGGAATGAAGGGGTTCAAACGGAACCCCCTGTAAAACATTAAGAACTAAGTTCAAACTCCATGGTGGAGCAACAGTTTTAAACACAGGCTTGATCCTAGCTAAAGCCTGACAAAAAGCTTGAACGTCCGGAACTTCTGACAGACGTTTGTGTAAAAGAATGGACAGAGCTGAAATCTGTCCCTTTAAGGAACTAGCGGATAAACCCTTTTCTAAACCTTCTTGTAGAAAAGACAATATCCTCGGAATCCTAACCTTACTCCATGAGTAACTCTTGGATTCGCACCAATATAAGTATTTGCGCCATATCTTATGGTAAATCTTTCTGGTAACAGGCTTCCTAGCCTGTATTAAGGTATCAATAACTGACTCAGAAAAACCACGTTTTGATAAAATCAAGCGTTCAATTTCCAAGCAGTCAGCTTCAGAGAAATTAGATTTTGATGTTTGAAGGGACCCTGGATCAGAAGGTCCTGTTTCAGAGGTAGCGACCAAGGTGGACAGGATGACATGTCCACTAGATCTGCATACCAAGTCCTGCGTGGCCATGCAGGCGCTATTAGAATCACTGATGCTCTCTCCTGTTTGATTCTGGCAATCAATCGAGGAAGCATCGGGAAGGGTGGAAACACATAAGCCATCCCGAAGGTCCAAGGTGCTGTCAAAGCATCTATCAGAACCGCTCCCGGATCCCTGGATCTGGACCCGTAACGAGGAAGCTTGGCGTTCTGTCGAGACGCCATGAGATCTATCTCTGGTTTGCCCCAACGTCGAAGTATTTGGGCAAAGACCTCCTGATGAAGTTCCCACTCCCCCGGATGAAAAGTCTGACGACTTAAGAAATCCGCCTCCCAGTTCTCCACTCCCGGGATGTGGATTGCTGACAGGTGGCAAGAGTGAGACTCTGCCCAGCGAATTATCTTTGATACTTCCATCATTGCTAGGGAGCTTCTTGTCCCTCCCTGATGGTTGATGTAAGCTACAGTCGTGATGTTGTCCGACTGAAACCTGATGAACCCCCGAGTTGTTAACTGGGGCCAAGCCAGAAGGGCATTGAGAACTGCTCTCAATTCCAGAATATTTATTGGTAGGAGACTCTCCTCCTGATTCCATTGTCCCTGAGCCTTCAGAGAATTCCAGACAGCGCCCAAACCTAGTAGGCTGGCGTCTGTTGTTACAATTGTCCAGTCCGGCCTGCTGAATGGCATCACCCTGGACAGATGTGGCCGAGAAAGCCACCATAGAAGAGAATTTCTGGTCTCTTGATCCAGATTCAGAGTAGGGGACAAGTCTGAGTAATCCCCATTCCTCTGACTTAGCATGCACAATTGCAGCGGTCTGAGATGTAGGCGTGCAAAGGGTACTATGTCCATTGCTGCTACCATTAAGCCGATCACCTCCATGCATTGAGCTACTGACGGGTGTTGAATGGAATGAAGGACACGGCATGCATTTTTAAGCTTTGTTAACCTGTCTTCTGTCAGGTAAATCTTCATTTCTACAGAATCTATAAGAGTCCCCAAGAAGGGAACTCTTGTGAGTGGAAAGAGAGAACTCTTCTTTTCGTTCACCTTCCATCCATGCGACCTTAGAAATGCCAGTACTAACTCTGTATGAGACTTGGCAGTTTGAAAGCTTGAAGCTTGTATCAGAATGTCGTCTAGGTACGGAGCTACCGCAATTCCTCGCGGTCTTAGTACCGACAGAAGAGCACCCAGAACCTTTGTGAAGATTCTCGGAGCCGTAGCCAATCCGAATGGAAGAGCTACAAACTGGTAATGCCTGTCTAGAAAGGCAAACCTTAGATACCGGTAATGATCTTTGTGAATCGGTATGTGAAGGTAAGCATCCTTTAAATCCACTGTGGTCATGTACTGACCCTTTTGGATCATGGGTAAAATTGTCCGAATAGTTTCCATTTTGAACGATGGAACTCTTAGGAATTTGTTTAGGATCTTTAAATCCAAGATTGGCCTGAAAGTTCCCTCTTTTTTGGGAACCACAAACAGATTTGAGTAAAACCCTTGTCCTTGTTCCGACCGCGGAACCGGATGGATCACTCCCATTAATAAAAGATCTTGTACGCAGCGTAGAAACGCCTCTTTCTTTATTTGGTTTGTTGACAACCTTGACAGATGAAATCTCCCTCTTGGGGGAGAGAATTTGAAGTCTAGAAGGTATCCCTGAGATATGATCTCTAACGCCCAGGGATCCTGGACATCTCTTGCCCAAGCCTGGGCGAAGAGAGAAAGTCTGCCCCCCACTAGATCCGTTCCCGGATCGGGGGCCCTCGATTCATGCTGTCTTAGGGGCAGCAGCAGGTTTCCTGGCCTGCTTGCCCTTGTTCCAGGACTGGTTAGGTCTCCAGCCTTGTCTGTAGCAAGCAACAGCTCCTTCCTGTTTTGGTGCAGAGGAAGTTGATGCTGCTCCTGCTTTGAAATTACGAAAGGAACGAAAATTAGACTGTCTAGCCTTAGGTTTGGCTCTGTCTTGAGGCAGGGCATGGCCTTTACCTCCTGTAATGTCAGCGATAATTTCTTTCAACCCGGGCCCGAATAAGGTCTGCCCTTTGAAAGGTATATTAAGCGATTTAGATTTAGAAGTAACGTCAGCTGACCAGGATTTTAGCCACAGTGCTCTGCGTGCCTGAATGGCGAATCCGGAATTCTTAGCCGTAAGTTTAGTTAAATGTACTACGGCATCTGAAATAAATGAGTTAGCTAACTTAAGGGCTTTAAGCTTGTGTGTAATCTCATCTAATGGAGCTGATTCAAGTGTCTCTTCCAGAGACTCAAACCAAAATGCTGCTGCAGCCGTGACAGGCGCAATGCATGCAAGAGGTTGCAATATAAAACCTTGTTGAACAAACATTTTCTTAAGGTAACCCTCTAACTTTTTATCCATTGGATCTGAAAAGGCACAGCTATCCTCCACCGGGATAGTGGTACGCTTAGCTAAAGTAGAAACTGCTCCCTCCGCCTTAGGGACCGTTTGCCATAAGTCCCGTGTGGTGGCGTCTATTGGAAACATCTTTCTAAATATCGGAGGGGGTGAGAACGGCACACCGGGTCTATCCCACTCCTTAGTAACAATTTCAGTAAGTCTCTTAGGTATAGGAAAAACGTCAGTACTCGCCGGTACCGCAAAATATTTATCCAACCTATACATTTTCTCTGGTATTGCAACTGTGTTA
>NC_069503.1:921575007-921580007 GCF_027579735.1 Bombina bombina
GCTCCGATAACAGCCTAATAGCACAAACTTCCACATTCGGATCCTTCATCACATACCTATTATACACTGCAGTCCACATCATCATATTCTAAAAGGGCAGATACACAACTGAAATTTCAAGGAAGGGGAGAACCCTAATCTTAATCTATGATTAAAGATACAGACTACATCTTAGTCATCTTAAAGTCTTACTTTAGATTAAGCTGCAAATATCCTACTGCACCCCTTTTTATATAATGCAGCAGTAACCGTAAAAAAGTTATTTTAAAATGACTATTGTTTCTGGTCACTTTGAAATGGCTGCCAAGCTCTTCCCACTGATGACATCACGATCTAGGCTGCATCTAGTAACTAGTGAAGCCTTTAATGCAGCCCAGACGGTGATGTCATCAGTGGGCAGAGTTTGGTAGCCATTTCAAAGTGACCAGAAACAATAGTCATTTTAAAATAACTTTTTTATGGTTACCACTGTATGATATAGAAAGGGGTGCAGGATGTTATTTTCAGTTTAATCTAAAGTAAGACTTTAAAGGATACTAAAACCAATATTTTTCTTTCATAATTCGGATAGAGCATGCAATTTTAAGCAACTTTCTAATTTACTCCTATTATCAATTTTTTATTCATTCTCTTGGTATGAAAGTTAAGGAGCCGGCCTATTTTAAGTTCAGCCCCTGGGTAGCGCTTGCTTGATTGGTGGCTAAATGTAACCACCAATCAAGCAAGCGCTATCCAGGGTGCTGAACCAAAAATGGGCTGGCTCCTAAAAACATAAAATTATGCTTACCAGATCATTTCCTTTCCTTCTGTATGAGTAGAGTCAATGGCTTCATTCATTACTTGTGGGAATACAGAACCTGGCCACCAGCAGGAGGCAAAGACACCCCAGCCTTATACTCTCATACTTAAAGGCCCAGGATGAAGCCACAGCTCCAGTTGAATGAGCCGTAATCCTTTGAGGAGGCTTATGTCCGGCTGTCTCATATGCCAATAGGTGGCCGCTTCAGCCACCGCAGCAACCGCCACTGCCGGTTGAAATCAATATCCTGTGTGCTGAAACATCAGTTTCTAGCTTCTTACCCATGGGCTCTTTGAACGAGGAACTATCCTCAAGCGGGATAGTAGTGCGTTTAGTAAGCGTGGAGATATCGCCATTCACCTTAGGGATGGAACCCCACAACTCTAATTGAGAGTCCAGAACCGGGAATCATTTCTTAAAGGAAGAAGAAGGGGAAAAGGAAGAACCAAGTCTTTCCCATTCATTCTTAATAATATTTGCCATCTTTACGGTAACCGGGAAAGTCTGTGGTACAACCCTGTCCTTGTAGACCTTATCTAGTTTAGGAATACAAGGTTCCTCAGGTAATTTTGGCTCTTGAACCTCTAAAGTAGCCAAAACTTCCTTTAACAGAAAGCGTAAGTGTTGAATCCTAAATCTAAAGTCTGGTTCCTCCGCAGCTGGAGGCCTAGATGCAGCAGATTCTGACCCAGAAAGAGCATCCTCTGAAGTATCATAGGAATCCTCACCATCGGATAGTCTGGTATCAGATAAATCCAATAAGTTAATAAATGACCCTTGGGAAGGATAGCAATATTTGACCTTTTGCTCGCGCTTAGCTGGGCGAGGTAAAGCACTGAAGGCCACAGAGACTGCCGTTTGTAGCTGCTCAGTAAAGTCTGGCGGAAAGAGGGCCCCTCCAGAAGGAGGATTAGCAGTGCAATGGAAAGCTGCATGTGTAATAGGAGATGACATCAGTGAACGCACCTCACGAGACTCCTCAGAGGTGGATGGCTCAGTGGTACTAAATATATTTGTTTTCTTAGATAAAATTACTTTATGAAGGCATGTGGAACATAATTGAGCATGCGGATATACCGTAGCCTCCTCACAATATAGACAGGTATTAGATTTAGGTAAAGAGGGAGTACCCCCAACACGTCAGAGTCCTCCATAGCTTGCGCTTGTAAGATGGACTAAAGAAAAAGATAAATGGCACCTTTATACCCCCAATGGCTGGGGCACTCACCACCTCCTATGACCCAGGCCCCACAGAGAAACCGCTTTGTCTCCGGTAAATCAGTCAGGAAAAGAGGAAATCAGTGTGACCACACCCGGTCACGTGGTGCGTCATGCAGGACCGCCCCTGCTACAGGAAAAAGCATGTCAAATCTAACAGGCTGCACAGCTAACCAAAAACTAAAGTAAAAACCTGTACGTTTCAACATCTGCCTGAGCCTCATCTCACACATGTCGCAGCATAAAAAAAATAAAATAATATATAATAAAAAAAAAAAAATAATAATAATTTTTTTTTTTTTAAATGATAAAGTAAATTATGCGATAAATCCCCCCCTGTTCAATAATCCCCTTCCGGAGATATTAACCCTTGATTCCATACATATAAAAGGAGTCGCACTGTGGCCCTGTCTTCTTGCATTATCATATTAGTATAAAAATGAAACAATCTTACCGGAATCTCTGCTGTAGAACAGGCACACAGCCTCTCAAGTTTGACAGTCTTGTAGCATCGCTCCCGACATAGACTTGAGTGAAAGAAGCAGGCAGTGAAACTGGTCAACACTGATTGCTTAGGAGATGTTAATACGAGTCTGGATGGGTTCGCAGAAAGACTCTCCCTGCATCTCCAGACCCTAACATTCGTCAATGCTCTCACTGAGAGGCTGGCAAGACTACTTAAAACTGCAGTCCCATTCCGAAGGGTACTACCCTCCATAAGGAACTACTCAGTTTCGTCTGGCACTTCTCTGCCAACCTCCTGTGACGAAAGGCAAAGGCCTAGATTTGGAGTTTGGCGGTAGCCGTGAAAACCAGCATTAGAGGCTCCTAACGCTGGTTTTAGGCTACCTCCGGTATTTGGAGTCACTCAAAAAAGGGTCTAATGCTCACTTTTCAGCCGCGACTTTTCCATACCGCAGATCCCCTTACGTCAATTGCGTATCCTATCTTTTCAATGGGATTTTTATAACTCCGGTATTTAGAGTCGTGGCTGAAGTGAGCGTTAGAAATCTAACGACAAAACTCCAGCCGCAGAAAAAAGTCAGTAGTTAAGAGCTTTCTGGGCTAACGCCGGTTCATAAAGCTCTTAACTACTGTACTCTAAAGTACACTAACACCCATAAACTACCTATGTACCCCTAAACCGAGGTCCCCCCACATCGCCGCAACTCGATTAAATTTTTTAACCCCTAATCTGCCGACCGCCACCTACGTTATCCTTATTTACACCTAATCTGCTGCCCCTAACACCGCCGACCCCTATATTATATTTATTAACCCCTAATCTGCCCCCCACAATGTCGCCGCTAGCTACCTACACTTATTAACCCCTAATCTGCCGTCCGCACGCCGCCAGCTACATTATCCCTATGTACCCCTAATCTGCTGCCCTAACATCGCCGACCCCTATATTATATTTATTAACCCCTAACCTGCCCCCCACGTCGCCGCCACCTACCTACATTATAGCTATGTACCCCTAATCTGCTGCCCCTAACACCGCTGACCCCTATATTATATTTATTAACCCCTAACCTGCCCTCCCTAACATCGCCGACACCTAACTTCAATTATTAACCCCTAATCTGCCGACCGAATCTCGCCGCTATTCTAATAAATGTATTAACCCCTAAAGCTAAGTCTAACCCTAACACTAACACCCCCCTAAGTTAAATATAATTTACATCTAACGAAATTAATTAACTCTTATTAAATACATTATTCCTATTTAAAGCTAAATACTTACCTGTAAAATAAATCCTAATATAGCTACAACATAAATTATAATTATATTATAGCTATTTTAGGATTAATATTTATTTTACAGGTAACTTTGTATTTATTTTAACCAAGTACAATAGCTATTAAATAGTTAAGAACTATTTAATAGCTAAAATAGTTAAAATAATTACAAATTTACCTGTAAAATAAATCCTAACCTAAGTTACAATTAAACCTAACACTAAACTATCAATAAATTAATTAAATAAAATACCTACAATTACCTACAATTAAACCTAACACTACACTATCAATAAATAAATTAAATACAATACCTACAAATAACTACAATGAAATAAACTAACTAAAGTACAAAAAATAAAAAAGAACTAAGTTACAAAAAATAAAAAAATATTTACAAACATAAGAAAAATATTACAACAATTTTAAACTAATTACACCTACTCTAAGCCCCCTAATAAAATAAAGCCCCCCAAAATAAAAAAATTCTCTACCCTATTCTAGATTACTAAAGTTCAAAGCTCTTTTACCTTACCAGCCCTGAACAGGGCCCTTTGCGGGGCATGCCCCAAGAAGTTCAGCTCTTTTGCCTGTAAAAAAAAAAAAATACAATACCCCCCCCCCCAACATTACAACCCACATACCCCTAATCTAACCCAAACCCCCCTTAAATAAGAAATACCTGTTACACTATGCAAGCGTAACTCTAGGGGGCGCTAGAAGAAATATATAAAACAATCTGTAGGATAATACTGAAGTATAGTAAAAACAATAAAAACTTAAAAATAATATAAAATGATCAGATAATAATGTATAAAGACAAAATAATAATGACAATTACAGAAAAAATGAGACATGGACTCTCATCAAATGTGATGTGATGAGATCAATATAAACAGAAAATGCAGCTTAAAACAATATATAACAAATAAATAGTATTAAGTCTTTAATAAGTTCTTATCTGTATATGATATTGATGCTCAGACAGTCCCAAGATTAGGAGGACACTTCAGAGGTTTATTAGTCCTCCTGGGTAGCACATATATAAGATTCTCCCTTAGATCCAGAAGTCAGCTCCTTGTCACAAAACCAGTCTGGGTAAATACTCTCTCTGTGCAAAGAAAATCACAAAGACAAGGGCGCCTCCTCGTGTGATATAGTTTGGACAAATGTAAAAATAGGTGAATACAGATTTTATATTCACAAGTAAAGCAGCATTCTGTTGTGCTTATAGAGGCAG